>NC_141625.1:8533022-8703839 GCF_047967505.1 Dipteris shenzhenensis
AACAAATCTCACCCAAAAGAATATGTCAATCTGTAATGACAAAACAATGGCAAACCCAATGTCAATAAGAGCCAAATGCCTCAAGTATAAACACCGTCCATGAGCATAAGCATCAATAATATCTCATCCAAGAGAGCATAGCACTATAAGTGCATCAAGTGCAATGTGTCAAAGCTTTCCCTTAGCATAAAATAACATCTGTGTGCTAAATGTCCATCAATAAAGCATCCCACGAGGCAATCTAGGCCTATCAGCACATCCAACAAGGATCGAAATGCATCCAAATGGCCTGTAAAACATCCACTACAACCCAATGCAAACCACAAATGAGCGCACAAGACTCATCCTACAACCAAAGTGATCTACATAAGGTATATCCAAAAAATCACAGCCGCACGGCAATGACCGCTAGTGGAAATAGAACCTGGGATGCCTGAAAACATGGGTATAATGTCTCTCTTCTTCCACCACTCCAAAATCTCATCCAAGGATGGAGTTAGAGCCGGTCAACCCTTGCATTTACTTGCAAAAATGAACCTTAGGAAACTTAACCTTAGCCAAAATGCCATGTGGCAATCAATGAGAAGGTCTTGGAAACTTTGAGAAATTTCTTGCAAAGAGAAGACGGAAAAACACAGAGAATCACTCCCTCAATTCTTCACATGGAATGGCAAATAGATTTGTAGATAGATGTTTCAAGCAGTCCCGGATCCAATGGGACAAACAGATCTACAGATGGAGGCCTAGATATTGAGATCCCAACCACATGGGAAATGATGAAATGAAGACGTTGGAGTAGACAGAGCTTCACCACAACTTCAAAATTTCATAGAATTAGAAGCAGCATCATAGGTAGAAGTTTTGGACCACTCTGAATCCAATGGGTGTGTCAAAACTACAAATGGTGGCCTAGATATGGAGATCGGGCACACGAAATCTGTGCAGGAACTTGAATTTCATCACTTTTTGCAGTAGAAGCTGTAACTTTTTACTGAGAACTCATATGACAGAGATGTAAGAACAAAAAATGAAGTACTCAAAGTATTCTACAACTTTTCTTTTGATCTCAGGCAAGATTCATCTTCTAGAGAAAGATATATTCATCACAATCTCTTGGGTCTAAAATAGATTGTCTTGTGCCTCCAAAACCGCTTATTGGCTTGTAAAAAGCCACTGAGAGACATCCAGATGCAAAAGGTGGCTTGCCAAAGTGGTGATGGGCTTTGTCCTTGATTGCTTGGGCTTGACCTCTGCTTCTTCTAGCTCTGTCTGAGCCAATCCCATGGTAGACTTTTCAGCCAACCCGTAGCTGGTGGATGCTGCTATAGTAGGTAGTATAGAATCGGCATATAGAGCATTGGGTTGCCAATGACTTCCTCGTGCATTTTGAGGTCATCCCTCACCTGGCTGCAAAAAGAGTCTACCCAATTTGTAACCTGAGGATCCACCAATCGCAACAAGATATTGGGCACGATGGACTGGTGGTGGTCCATGTGCTTTACTTGCGTTAGCCATTGCAGGACTCTTGCCGGTCTTTCCACCTCTGGCTTGAGAATGGCAGCAGTCAAGTGGATTCGGCCTTTGCTTTTCTGTCGATCGTAGTGGCAGACTTTGCTGAGGGCCTCCAACTTCTTCTTCATTGTATACTTTTTGCTGATGACGATCAACAAATCGAAGGCGGCACACGTACCACATCTTGATTGAGGTGGTAGGGGTGGGCAGTGCCTATTGCATCTCGCAGAACGCCAATATTGGTGTTGCTATTGTATGCCTAGAGGAACTCTCCTAGGAGTTTCATGTCCAGGTGGCACAGAAGGTGGTCTGCCACTCTACTCAATCCTGCAACTCTTAGTGCATCTTGCACCTCTGGCTCCTTAAGTGCCGCATAAGGTGCCCTTGTGTGGTAATAGAGGGTGTTATGGTGACCCTCATAGGTGAAGCGCAAGTGAATGGCGCACGCATCTAATTCCTAGAGCCAAGCTTCTCCGAGTGGTGAGTGTGTTTGAGAGCACACGACCTTGTATTCTCCTTCTGTGGGAGCCGGCATGCACTTCCTTGATCTTGAGGGGAGCGTGCCTATTGTTGTCGTACCCTCAAAGGTGTCTTATCTCCTAGACACTTCCTCCTCTCCTTGCAAATCTTCGATGGGGAATTCAAAGGGCATGCACATTGTTGAAGGCATGCTTTGAGAATCGGAGGGGCCGGTGGCCTGTGGAATAGGGTGAGGGTGGAGTCCCAACTCAGTTTCGAATTTGAAGAATTCATGGGGAAGAGTGAGGGTAATTGAGTGACGAGGGAATTGATGGAAGAAGAAGAGTGGGAGGACATAAACAGACTATTCTGGCTGGTTGTGGAAGAGGGCAAGGGGCTGGGAGAATTTCGATGAAATTTTGGAAGAGTCTAGGGGAAACTGGTATGGCAATGACCCGATGGGATAGGGCCTGTTTATATAGATTTTGTATCCCCACGGTTGGCAGGATCTTCAGATGGCAATAGTTTGTGGGATGAGTCGATGGCGATAGTCAGTGTGATATGACAATGGTGACGGTCGACTGTGTACCATTTTGGCTGCAACCAACCGTTTTGGCCACGATCGGCATGATATGGAGATGGCGATGGTCGGCAGGATAGGGTTTTGGCGACAACTGATGGGGTACGGCGGTTGACGTAATTCTTAGATGGTGATGGTTGGTGGGATACGATTTTGGCCAACGACCGGCAAGATAAGTTTTTGGTGACGATCAGTGGGGTATGGGATGGTGACAATCGATGTGATTCTTTGATGGCGACGGTTAGTATGATACGATTTTGGTGACAACCGATGGGATAGTCGATGGTGACAGTCAGCGAGATAACGCTATAGCAACGACCGGCAGGATACTGAGTGTGTAGAGAAGGGGAAGGGAAAGAGGGGAAAATTGTGAAGGAGTGGGAAGATGGGTGGGAGATAGGAACCAATGGGGTACACAGGTGCGGTGTGGAACAGATTGTGAGGCCAGCATGCAAGATGGCATGCAGATGGGATGTACTGACCCTAATCACCTAGTAGTGATCGTGGATTTGTGTGTGTGTGTGCACACGTGCATGCGTGTGTGTTTGGCAGTGACTTGTTGGTTGTAGGTGCGTCGGGTGATATGCCTATCGTACTGACTCACCTAGACGATTATGAGGAATGTGGTGTAGACAGACGTCGTGCTACTGCATAGCGTGTTAAAAGCCACATAAAGTAAGTGTCTAGCTTGTGTCTTACATTGGACGCTAGAGGCACATTGACATTGTGACTAGTTGTCGCGGAATGGTCCTTTGTCGTAGAGGAAGTGGGTTCTTGTGTGACATGGATGTGGAGGGAGGTTCTTGTGTGACACCCCGCAATGTAGGGGTCGGCTTGTGCTGCTCCCTTGCTGCCCTTGGCAATATTCATGTTGAGTTGGATGATTCATGGTAATAGAGTGTGTTCAGGACTCTAAGGCTGGTTTGTTACCTTCGGTTCATCAGTAGGTTCTTATGGTTCTGCCTCTCAGTTCGACATAGGTTCTTGTGTTGCTACCTTTGGAACCTTCACAGTTTGTACATTCATCTTTGGCACCCAGGGGACCTACTTGCCTCAATCTTCCAAGTGTTTGGTGGGGACCCAGTGGTTGTTGGGACATTGCAATTGAGGTGGATTGGAGCTTAGAGTCCATAGCACAGGATGGTAGCGTGTCCTCCTTCTCAACATTGATGCTTTTGAAAAAGACATCTCTGGAGCGATTAGGGACTTCTGTGTTGCTTGGACCGCTCTAATTGTTGGTTCTAGTTGAAGTAGCATTGAGCACAGAGGATAGCTGCTTGTAGTTATTGTTCACAAATTTCTTGAGTGGACGACAATGGTGGCAAAATGGGCAACGGCACTAGGTTGCCACTGCAGTTGGCCTTCTATCCCCTTTGGGATTGGACTCTTGTCGGGGGGTTGGAGGTGGATGGGGCTTCCTATCCGCCCTCTTACAAAACTTCGTTGTCATGGGCTAGTGAGGGTGGACTTGAAGGAGCAGGACTTGGTCCACATAGCGGGACTACCGCCGTTCCACCACCATTTGTGAGCGAAGCAATTTGGCCATGCCAGTCAATTTGACAATTCACAGCGTAGCACCATGTTCTTCCCAATATGATTTGTTCATCAGTTGCTTCTGTGGGGAGAACATAAAAGCGTATTTCTACTGCCTGGCGAACAACGGTTAGACTTAAATTCACAAAACCCAAGGTTTGTATGAGTTGGCCATTGATAGCTCTTACTAAAGCGACGGTGAGGGTTAGGGGTACCTATAGCTTTTCCCATACCTCTCAAGAGATGAAGTTGTGGCTCACTTTCGGATCCATGAGTGCTCTGATGCACATGCACAGGACCTGCAGTTGAACAAGCAACATAGCTAGTTCTACTATTAGCTCATATGTTGGTTCCACCTATTCAGTTGTTGCCTTAAGTAGTGTCATTTGCTTACACTATTTGAGCTTAGCGTTACGGGCTCTGGCTTCTTCGATGGCCTAGCGTTTCATCTTTGGTACCTTGGCCTTGATTTCTTTTTATCTATGGATGGCTTGAAGGGTAGACAATGTGATTGGTCCATAGTATCTTTTTAATTTGCTCCCGTTAAGGTAGCCATCCATTTCTGTCCCATCAAGGGTGGCTATTCGGCATGCCCCTTGTGGAGTGATCTCAACCACGTGGTAGGGACCCACACCTCAGTACTTGAGCTTGCATTTGTTGTTGTGGATGTTGTAGAGAAGTGCTAAAGCTCCCTCTGCCAGGTCTTTGTTCTTGAGGTTGCAGTCAAACCATGTTTTGCGTCAGGCCTTCTCCACCCAGAGAGAGTAAGCTACACGCAACCTTGTCTCTTCTAACCTTTCAAGGTCAACTAACCTTTCTACTAACACATTCTTTGTAAGTCTTTCCTTAATGGTAAGACAGAGGCTAGGCACTACATACTCCATTGGCATCACTGCCTCCACCCCAAAGGCTAGGCTGAAGGGGATACAGTGTGTGGCCAGTTTGTAGAATGTTCTGTAGGCCTCTACTATACATATTATGATCTTACAGCAAGTTTTATTGGAGTTCTCAGCCAAGCCATTTGCCCTAGGGTAGTATGGCATTGATTCCTATGTATGATCATAAACTCACTAGTCAAGATTGCTATTGTTTTGTTGAGGAAATGAGTTCCTCGGTCGCTAACTAACTCCAAGGGACATCCAAACCGCCTGATGACTTGTTCATATAAGAATTTGGCGGTGGATCTCACATCTGCCTTCACAGTGGCTCTCCCTTCTACCCACTTGGTGAAGTAATCAGTGGCCAAGATGATGTATCTAGCCCCGGTGCCTTTAGTTGCTAGACTTATGGGTCCCATAAAATCGATGCCCCATTTCTCGAAGGGCTGATCGGTTAAGATTTCGGTTAAGGGCATCATGTCCACCTTGTGTGGGATTTGGATACACTGGTAGGGATCGCACCGTTTGATGAATTTGGCTGCGTCTCCTAAGAGAGTCAGCCACCAAAGGCCAGCTTGGAGCACCTTACATGTTGTAACATCAGCGGCAAAATGACCTCCTGCGTTTCCGAAGTGGGCTTCCTTGAGCACATCGATGTAATCGTGCTCGCACACACATCTTCGCAGGATGCCATCCTTGCCCATGCAGTATAGTTGGCTTGCTATAAGTGGTCGATCTTCAAATTCCCATCTTTGATCGGTATATTTATAATGCTTGCCAAGCATTGACTATATTTGCAGAGGGGTTTTCAGGGCCTAGACTGATACATGGCTACTGAAATATGTACACGACTTGGATGAATAAGCAGCCCAAAACGTGACGAGAAATTTGGCCGGTTATCTATGAAGGAGTAATAATGGAAGAAGCCCATAATGACGTAGTTGTAGTATTGTATAATCCAATCATGGCTGTTATCCCTTAGTATCATTATAGATTTGGGTTTTTGCCCCCACTGTGAGGGCATATGTATCTTGTGCACTTTAGTGATTATTCTATCTATAGAAGCTTTCATGCAGATGGGCGCAATTCTTGGTTTTTGTATAACAGAGTCGATTCTTTGCTTGGAGATGGAAACTGGCATTGCATGTTGCGGCAGATACCCCATTGTGTAGACTCTTTAGATGGCCCAAATTAATTTCACAAGAGCCAAGATAACCTTTCTGAATCTCTTCTTGAGTCGGGTTTGCACTTCCACCAGTTGAATATACATTCTACATGTATTAGCTGATATGGCGCTACATCCTTAATGAGTTTGCAGGATCTATCTTTCTTAAGGGCTTGGCCAAGGGGTAGGCCATTGGCCAGGCAGTGACTGATCTCGGCAGCCCAATCAAGTATGATGTCAAGAAAGAAGAGAGAAGTGTCAAGGAGGTCATCTTCGACTCCCATTGGGGCTTCACCATTTGGGTTTCTCAATAGGTGGTCAGCTAGGACATGGGTTTTTTCCTTTACGTATAGCGACTGTGAAGTCAAACTCTAAGAGGATTAGCATCCACCTAGTGATGCATCCAGCCATGCAGGGCTTGTTGAGCAAGTATAACACTGCTTGGTGGTCCACAAAGAAGAGAAACTTGTTAGCTAACAAGTAGTGCCTGAACTTCTTGATTGCATCAGACCTTCCCTCTCAATTGTGGTGTAGTTAACCTCGGCCTCATTTAGTTGGTGGCTCGCAAAGTACACCAGGTAGTCCAGGTTATGCTCCCTTGGTTGGGCTAACACACACCCGATAGCAAAGTTGGAGGCATCAATATGGACGTGGAATATTAGATTTCAGGCAGGTGCTCTTAGCACCGATGCGGTGGCTAGGGCTAGTTTGAGGGTTTTGGAGGATTTTTGGCATTCCTCGGTCCACTCAAAGGATACTAGCAACTTGTATAATGGATGGGCTATGTTCATGTAGAACAAGATGAACCTTCTGTAGTAGCCCGTGTGGCCAATAAATTGTTGGACTCCCTTGGCATTGGTGGGCGGTGGTAACTCCAAGATGAGTTTGATTTCATTGTGGTTTGTAGAGATCCAGGACACTATGTGGCCAAGAATGACTCCATGTTTGACCATAAATTGGCACTTAAGAGGGTTCAAGGATATGCGGTATAAGTGGCACTTCGAGCCTGAGGTACTTCAGGTGATCATCCCACATCGAGTTCACACAGATGTCATCCAAGAAGACTTCCACGAAGTCTCTCAAATATTCCTTGAATACCGTGATCATCATCCATTAGAAGGTGGCAGAGAGGTGGCAGGGGCATTGATTAATCCAAATATCATTACCCTAGCCGCATACACACCCCACTCAATTGGTGAAGGTCGTTTTATGTCGATCTTGTAGGGCGATAGACACTTGATTGTAACCCAAAAATCTGTCTAGGAAGCTATAGGCTTCCTTTCTGACTACCCTTTCTAGAACATGTTCCGTGAATGGCAAGGGGTAGTGGTCACATCTAGTGGAAGCGTTAACCTTTTTCAAATCAACACATACTCTAATTTTTCCATTTTTCTTCAGGACTATCACGATGGGTGACACCCAGTCCATATGCTCAATCTCATAGATGAATCTCAACACATGGAATATGTACTAGCTAGATGTATATATTGGTTGTGAATGGCTAATCATGTTGGTCAAGATTGCAAGCAATTTTGGTACGTTTGTCAAAGTTATGATGATTTTTATGTTGAAATGTGTCTCAAAATTGAGAGATGATTGGCCTTGAAAATAATGTAAAAAATTAGGCCAAAATTAGTGGAAATTTTTTTCAAAACATGCTCTTTTAGAGTGTGAAAGATGAGCTTTAACAGGGTCCAATTTGGGCTTCAATTGATCAAGTTATGGCTCGTCACGTAAATGCTTTTGAGGGATTTTACCTATAGATATGAATGTACCTTATACTTAAGAAAACTAAGCCTAACATAATTAGGGTTGTTTAGGTTAACTATATTAGCTTTTGCACCCATGGTTAGTTCAATATCAACCAAGGCTAAATTAGTTTGGTTAGGTTGTTTGTAGTTAGAAATTTTCAACCTAGGGTTAGTTTAGAACTAACCCAAGGATTGTTGGACTATCTTGACTAACCCAAGGCTTATTGGACTAACTATAGTTGGTGTAACTAGCTATGGTTTGGTTAGTGACTAACTAGTGGTTAGTATAGGTTTAGTTAGTGGTATGGTTACGTTTAGTTAAGGTTAGGGTTAGTGTTGTTTTACTTAAGTTGGTCTAGAGGAGCATGGCTGGCAGCCATTGGTGGTAGAGGCAGAAAAATTGGCTAGTGGCGAAGCTCCTCAAGGGGGAGAGCCAGGCAAAAAAGATCGAGGGGAGCCCTAGGGCAGTGGCAATGCGAACAAGGCAATGGGAGTGCTAGGTATTCATAGCGGACAGCAATGGAGGGGCAAAATTACCCTAAGCAAAGGCAGGGGGCAGTGTCAAGGTGGAGGTAGGGGTGGGATCTGTGCGATGGTGGGCATCTAGCCACGTGGTGGTGGTGTGCCTCGAGGTTTGTGCAGAGGGCGACGATGGTTGTAGGTGGGGCATTCAAGTGGCAGCTAGCAGCTATGCGATAGTAGTGGCGATTGTGTTCTTGTGAATGGTGGCGGGCCGTGTTTCAAGGCGGCGAGGGTGGCTCAAGTGATGACATGGTGGTGGTGGTGATTGAGGGCGTGTGGTGCATGAGGAATCTGTGACACTCGATGCATTTGTGATGCATGGCACGAGGTGTGAGGCGCTATGCACCACGGTGCCCTAGGCTCGCTATGTTCGAGGTGCCTAAGACACCCAACAGGGGATCATGTGAGTACGATGAAGGGGATTAGAGGGTGGAGCGAAGAGAGAGGTGAAGAGAGGGTAGAGAGAGGGGGAGAGGAGTTAGAAAGAGAGGGGGAGTTTTTAGAGAGAGAATAGAGAGAGAGAGGTGCCATGGTGGGGTGGAGAGAGAGTGGAGGGGGGGGAACGGATGAGGGGTGAGGAAGGGGGTGGTAGAGATAGGAAAGGGGTGGAAAGGGGGTGGCGGGTATGGAGAGAGGAAAGGGGTGGGAATGGAGCAAAAGGTTTATACCTTGAGTGGTGGAGGTGATGGTGATGAATGGTTGGAAGTGGAGCCGGAGGTGGTGGAGATGGGGGGTTTGGAGGGGCTGTGATGAAAAAGTGGTGGTGGAAGGGATGGAGAAGGTGAGTGAAAGGTGGAGGGGATGGATGACGGAAAAAGTGGTGATGGAGGGGATCGGAGATTGAGGTGGTGGGGATTGAAGGAGCTTTGATGGAAAAAGTGATGGTGGAGTTGGAGGATGGAAAGTGGAGGATGTAGGGGAGGAGCTTGACAAAAAAAATGGTGGAGGTGGTCGAGATGGAGGACCGAATGTGGAGGACATAGGGGAGGAGCTTGATGGAAAAAATGGTGGTGGAGATGGGGGGGGTTGGAGAGGATGGATGGAAAAAGGTGGTGATGAAGGGGATGAGAAGGTGGATGGAAAGTTGGGGATGTAGAGGAGGAGCTTGATGGAAAAAGTGGTGGTGGGGGGGATGGAGAAGGTGGGGGATGGAAAATCAAGGTGGACGAAAAATATGGAGGCTTGGTAGAACTTGGAGATGAAGAGGAGATAGAAGTGGAACGAAATTGGGGAGGGGGGGTTGTTTTTTTTCTTTGTTGCTATAAAAAGTTCAAAATTGTGTTAACAAAAAGAAATTTGCAAAAAGAATTGAAGTATTGGCCTTTACCACCATGAAAGGGGGGGTGGTGTGTGCTTATGTAAGTTAATATTGTCTAGGATGTAAATCTCATCCTTTTGCACAAATTGGAAGCCTTTTTGTAATCCTTTGCTCTGAGGGATGTGTCTTAGATGGTTCTTTGAAGGGGGTTCTTTTTCACACATGCAAACATGTGCTTTGCTTTTGCTTCAAGTGCTAACCTCCCCAGCAATGGCACCAAAATGTTGTCATTGTCTCTCCCAAGTCCAGCTTCTAAGGGTGTTGGTCACCTACAGTTGTGTCGTTGCTCATTTTAGCATAGATGTTCACAAATGTAGCATAGGTCCTCGGGTCGTATTCCGCTGAGAGCTGTAAGCTAAAGCGTGGAAAGCAAATCTTGTGTGTGCTCAAGTGAGAAAGAGGACTTGATCTCACAACGATGGATGGAGGTTCATGCCTTCATAGGATTTCAAGGGTTTAGAAGGGGGTTGCACGGTTCAGAAGGGGGATAAGGTTAAGAGAGCTAACTAGGACTTCCATGGTTCAGAGAGGGTCACAGGGTTTAGGAGGAGTTCAAGGTTAAGGAGTGGAGAGCTACTCTCCTTCATGGCTTCAAGGGTAAAGGGTTGAGAAGGAAGATTAAGGGACGAAGGAGGAGGAGGAGGAGGAGGAGGGAGGAGGAAAAGGGAGGGAGGAGGAGGGAGAAGGGAGGAGGGAGGAGGAGGAGGGAGGAGGAAAGGGGAGGAAGGAGGAGTGAGAAGGGAGGCGAACGAGGAGGAGGGAGGAGGATGGGAGATTGTAAGGTTAGAGCATGCTATCACACAGTAGTGTTGAGGGAGCATGAACCCAAGGAGATCAAGTACATGAACACCAAAGTGCAATGAATATTGAACCCCAAGGAGTGGGAGCTTCATTCCATCAAAAGAGATTTATACATGTTGGTCTCTATACAATTCATAGGATATTCTACTACTCCTTTTATCATTGTCAAGGGTTCTATTAATTGTGTAGAAATTGAGGCCAAGGATGGTTTATTTCTTGCTCTACATAGTAATGGTGTTTGGAGTCTAGCAGATTGAGTTTCAACACTAACTTGGGTCAAGACAAATGGTCCTTGATTCCTTGTCTTAAGGTTAGGTATGAGATCCAAAATATGTGTAGTAGTCCTAGGTTCTTAAAGATTGACTAACTACTTCATGGACTTTTGAGGATTTATCTCAACATCATGAGTTCATATTGTGCATAGCACAAACACAAAGAGCACTAAAAGGCACAAGGTTTGGAAACTGTAACCCTAACCCTACAGATATGCATATATTCATTTCAACTAATATATGCTGGCTCTTTCCCACACGGCTTCCACAAGATGAGCAAGGTGTGCGGGGTTTTGAGGCTTTTTTTCACCTATAGATATATCAGTGTTGTCATTTATAGTATAAGTGTAGCATAAGTGTAGCTTAGGACCTTGGGTTGAATTCTAGTGAGAGACGTAGGCTCAAGTGTGGGAAGCAAACATTAGAAGGGGGATCTAGGGTTTAGAGTAGAGTACAAGGTACAGGACTCGTCTCCCTCATAGGTCTTGGAGGGCAAGGGCTAAGGAACTACTCCAAGAGGGTAAGAGTTTTAGGGGAAGCGTATGAGTGGGAAAGAAAGAAAATGTAAGAGCGTGGGGATGGGGGAGAGAGAGGAGAAGGGAGAAGGAGAGGGAGAGGAGGAGTTGTAAGGTTGGAGGAGAGGAGAATAGGAGACAAGATTAGGACACGCTTTTGGATGTGGAGTGCAAGGGAGCATGGACACTTGGAGACAATTGCATAAAACACCAAAATAGAACTCAACACAATGTCCCAAAGAGTGTAGGCTTCATTTCATCATAGGATATTTATACAAGTTGGAGAGCTTCTCTCTCTGCATGTAGGAATTATAAGACTTCCTCTCTCTACATGTAGAACTTGCATCTAGGATGCACATGTGATAAGAAACTAAATGAGACCGCCACTAAGCCTAGGGCTACATGAGATTAGTGTAACAATCATGGAGGATTGAATCATACAAGAAAATCCATAATGGAGAAACAACAACGTAGGCAACACTCAACCAATCTATTCCAATGCTTGATAAACAATACAATGATAGACCTTTTATATAGAGAGTCTCAAGGCATAAACCTACTGTGTGGCATCCTCTGATCCACATCCAACTTGTGGTGACCAATGTCCCACATCCATTTATGTAGTCCACATCCTCTTGTGTGGCTACCATAATTCCCACAAACATACCCCTCTAGGGTACCAACACAATATCGCAACAATTGGACATTGCACATTTCAACACCCCTCCTCAATGTACAATCATATGTGATCATCTCACCTCTCACCCCCAATGATTTTGGCATTGCCAAAGTCACTCTCTCAACACTCCCCCCCAATGACAAATTGGAGTGTTCAACAAATGTGTGTGCATGTGTCTACCAATCTAGACACCTAACATCCACTTTACACACCATGTTGTGCGGGCGGGACACCCAAGTGCTTTTTGAACATCCCATGTGTTCGGGAAAAGGAACCAACCCAAGTAGTGCATCATCAACATACACTACTCCTGCACACCACAATCAAATATCTTTTTGAGCACCCGTGGGCTCGGGCAGAGGACCCTCATAAACATGGGTGAGAGAAAATTACATCCATTTTATGTCAATGCAAGGGCAGGGCACCGACAAATCATGTGGTCACAATTAAATATATATCCACAGCTTTCCATACCAGCCAATGCTGCACCATTTTTTCAAGGCGTAAGGATTTTTCATGGCATATAAGAGAGAGAGATAAGGAGTAAATCTATGACCACAAAAAATAAGCAGCTAAGGTGGCCTCACAAAGTAGGGTTTCCACCCTAAAACATGTGGAAGAATGCGACTATCATCTTCTTCAGCAAGTCAGTGAACCGCTGTGTAGGTCTGCTCATATGTACTCATCTCTACTCTTGTGTAGCTATTCAAGCCACGATTAGCAGCCTGCTCTGGTTCTTCTCCTAGTCGATGTAGTTGCTTCATGCCCTCTCTTGATGATTTCGTTTGTGCATGCTGTAGATCTTGCTTCAAGGTTTTCGAGTTCTCTTTCGTTTGTTGCTTTCGATCATCTTCAATCTTTCCTTCATCTTCCTCTTGCAACATTATCAGGTGAGGCATGCGACTCTGCTTCCTTCTTTGAAATGGGCTCCTTTTGATAATGAGGCTTGTCATAGATTGCCTCAGGATGCCGAGAGACAATTGCCCTCAAATTACTGTCTTCTGACAGGGATCCATCACAACCCAAAATCGAGTGCATGTTGAGCGAGCTCAATCTCTTTCTCATGGCCAGAAATCCTTTTGAAGGAGACTTCGTCCTCAAGTTTGGAACTCTTTAAGAACAGCAAACGGCAATGTTGCAAAAGCTTATGCAGAAATCGAGATGAAGATGGAACTGGGATGGAGCATTCAGTAGCGGTACAGAACTCCAAAGCGGCAAGGCTATTGTCAAAAAGAACTCTTCCATGAGCTGAAACAGATCGCGGTTATTCTAAATATCTTCCTTATAAGCAAGGATAACAACGGTGACCTCGTGATCATCTTGCCTGCGGAGAACAGGCGCCACGACAGTCTGCTGGGCCATACTCACGCCCAATTCATTGCATCTTCTGCTCTAACTGTAGATAAATTGAGAAGCCATGTTGTTGTTCACACCAGTGTTCAGCTTGAACTTCATCCAAGATCTTAGGAAACTTCATCCCAACAGTCCAAAGAGCCATTGCAATTGCAAGAGAATTACATAGGTCATTTTACATTTTCCTTTTGCTTCTGCTGCATATAAAAACACTGCATCCTTCTTTAATCGATCTTCTTTTTGAGCTCACAAAGCTCGTGGAAATCCTTCCACCAACGACTCTCCTTCCACAAATCTTGGTGTCCCAGCTTACAATATGCATGTATTTGTGCACTTAAAAACATGTGCCGTTCTTTCATGAAGACATGCCTGCTCTACTCTTTGAGGATTACAACCCAACGACAAAACCATCACAACTACTAGTAACATAGCCAGCACCTAAATAATGGATCAATCATACCATGATAGCAATCCGTTTGCAACAGACTCCATTTGTAAAGCAGCAATCTTGTGCTTTCTCCAAGCACCTTCCTTCCTTTGTAGCATTAGTTCTCCTCCTCAGCATTAGTTCTCCTCCTCCATGGGCGAGCTCCAATCTTTAGCAACTCTCTTCGACAGCAATCTTTGTTTCCAGCAACCTTCATTGTAGCATCTCAACAATGGTCTTCATCATGGGCAGCAACTTGATTCTTTGTTCTTGCATAAGCTCTCACATAATCTCTCCCAAATCAAATGATAAAGAGTGTTGCCATATTTCTTATCTATACGAAAGACATGAAAGAAAACACACTAATCTACCTAAGCTTGTGGACTACCAGCTCTGATACCATGTTAAGAAACTAAATGAGACCGCCACTAAGCCTAGGGCTACATGAGATTAGTGTAACAATCATGGAGGATTGAACCATACAAGAAAATCCATAATGGAGAAACAACAACGTAGGCAACACTCAACCAATCTATTCCAATGCTTGATAAACAATACAATGATAGACCTTTTATATAGAGAGTCTCAAGGCATAAGCCTACTGTGTGGCATCCTCTGATCCACATCCAACTTGTGGTGACCAATGTCCCACATCCATTTATGTAGTCCACATCCTCTTGTGTGGCTACCATAATTCCCACAAACATACCCCTCTAGGGTACCAACACAATATCGCAACAATTGGACATTGCACATTTCAACAACATGTAGAAGTTTCTTGTAGGAGTTGCATGTATGACTTGCAAGTTGCATGTAGAACATGCATTCAGGAACTACAGGTAGAACATGCATGTAGGAATCATATGTAGGAAGTGTATGTAGAACTTGCATATAGGATTCCTAAGGGAGATTATTCCTAGCCTTATGCAAGTATGAGCAGAGCTTTGCTGCTACTCCACAAACACATTTTGTGTTACTTGAGCCCATGTTGACATAGAGTTAACAATATAGTGTGCAAGTTTTCATGTGTGGTATGTGAAAGGCATTAACAATCGTGGGGATCCTAGCGAGGATTCCAAGAGGTGCAAGTAGTCACAACCACCTAGACGGCTATGACGGTTATCTATTGGTGGGATCTTGTATTCATGTGATGCTATGTTGCTTCAAGGTGGCAATAGAATAATAACAAGATTTAGAAGTGGTGGGAAGATGAGTAGCAAGTTGTGGCTGAATGAAGCCAAGAAGAATGGTGGTAGATAGTAGACTTTTGAAATGGCTAGCAAAACTAGAGTAGGGATGGAGAGCTATTCACTCTTATATCACATTATGATTTTTAGCATTAAAAGTACACTGGAACTAATGAATCCAAGAGAGAATGAGAGGAGCTTGTAGAGGGTTGTAGAGCAAGTTGACTCAAAACTACATGCAGAAGGAAGAAGGATAGAGAGAAGACATGTAGACTGTTAAATAGACTTTGGTCCATAAAAAAGTTCAATGTTTTGTATCTCAGTCCATAATTAACAAGATTATCTTAGATCTTATAAACTAGGCTAAGAGTTCCACCCTTATAAGAGCCACACAATCGTTTACATCCTCTTTCACACACATGTCTATATCTAGCACCGCAAAGTACAATAGATGTGAGTCCTTCCCTGAGCATGAGAGCCATGTGCCTTCACTCACCTTTAACCATGCTAAGGGGTAACGACAGACATGATTCTTAACATGATGATGGACTTTTCTCCGATCATCTGCTATTTCAAATATTCCCATATTATAGGCAGAGATTTTGCTACGGCCCTTGACTTGAGCTGCTCCTGACACTCTTTGAGGGGCCAGGTCTCCATGATGCAAGGAGTTGTTTGGACCACTGTGTCAAGGTAATTGAGTAAGATAGGGTGGGTTAGTGAAAGAGATTGCCCCTTGAGAGGACCTCATGGCTCCATGGTATGAGTATTAGACTCAATCTTACAGGGTTGATATTGTCGACCTGATAGCAAGGAAATACTAAAATGTAAGGGAAAGGGAGATGTTTTGCTTCCATGACTAAATCCACATATTATTTCTTGTAAAAAATTTCTCTACAATGAAAAGGACCATGCACTTTTATCGATTTCTATATATACAACCATTCCTGCCTCAAATTACTCAACCACTCAACTATTTATGCCTCAAAGCACTCCTCCAACTCATTTCTACATGCGTATGCATTTATGTGCTTTCCAAATGTCCAAACTGTCACTTCTTGGACTTTCTATGTATCTTCGACCTATCAAATTCATCCTTTGATTCAATCATTCAAACCTTTGATCTATAATTGATTTGGTAAGTCATTCCATTTTGATCTTTCAATCTTTCATTCGATTTGGTCATTCAATATGTCATTCCATTTGACCATTTTGGTCCTCTATTCTTTGGTGTAAATATTTAATCCCTCCACTGCAATTATCCATGTCCTCATGGACTTGCTTTAATGCCTCCTCTTTTCCATGAACACGTGATCATGAAGTTACCTTTCCTGCACATCCTTGCTGTTGGTGTTATGCATGCAATGGTATGCTTCATCAGTGCTTCCATGCTTCATAAATGTTGTTTGAGGCTGCATCCCTCAAAGCTTCCCTGTTGTAGGACTCTTTGTGCTTGCACATACACGTGCCGCTTCATGCTTGCTTCGTATCATTCTTTTTGTTTTTCTTTCTCTTTACTTTGATACATTACAAGATGCATTAGTTCAATGGTGAAAGGCGCATCTCTTTGCCCCTTAGAGTGTCTTCATTTTTCATGTTGTTTTCAACTCCTTCTATGGCTTCATCTTTCACTTTGCATTGTCCTTTTATGTTTGCTTTTTCTTTTTAGCCTCTTTGCTTTTCCTTCGTTGCTTCTTCATTCACTTACTCCTTTGCTTTTTTGCTTCTTTGTTTATCATGCTCTCAGAACTGCCTTAGCTTCGCATCTAGCTTCTAGTCCGCATCTTCTTATAGCTACATTTGCTTTGTTGCCATTGATGTTTCTTGATTTTTCTTTACTACCTTCCTTTCATCTGCCATTTTACTCCTCTATAACTAGAATGACCCTATATCTCCTCTTCACTTTGGTTGCTAGCTCTCTTTTTTGTATTTGTTGCTACTTCGTCTTCTTCTTTGATTATGCACATCATTTGCTACTAGCTACAGTTCCTTAATGACACACATTGAGTAATGCACAAATCTATGCTCTTGGGCAAAAATTGTTTGTAATCTAATTATGGGCCTTGTTTGCTACTAATACAATGGAATTCCAACATCTTAGGTTTGTCTTTTCCTTCAGTTCTTGAGTAATTATATTGTGTAGGCATGAGCAAACTGAGTGTGGCAAGCTTGCATGTCATTTCTTCACATGTCTACCTGCTTTCCAATGGTACCATGAGTCGGAATGATTCGTTGATGCATAATGCATACACACACTATGCTTCATACGTGAGTAGAACAATCATGCTAGGTTGCACATGAGCATGAGATGTAGGCTAGGGAAAGAGAGCATGAGAAATTAACCATCAACATTTGATGATCACTTTGAGGGACATTGAAGAGAGGTGACTAAGTGCACAAGCATTTTGCCATGCTCTCCAGGCATGAGATGTGTTTGATGATAGAATTCATGCCCTGCCTATTCACACTATATGCAACCCATGACGTGTATGTTCTCACGAATTAACATAAAGTTTTCTATGAGACCTAAAGTATTAATAAAAAGGAAAAGGAAAAATGGCATGCTAGTAGGTTTAATGTTGTGGATTACAAAATTTGACATGTTCTATGGGCCCTATTGAAAGGAAGTGCATGGAAAAGGAAGCAATACAAAATAACAAAAAATGTTGGATTTATTTCAAGAGCATTGCACATGTATAAATTGAATATTCTCTATTATCTTGATTTTATCAAGCTATGAATATCACCAAAGATGAATGTTTTAAGACCACCATGTAGTAGCTCCATAATTGTGGAGTCCAAATTTTAAAAAATGAACCTCATAAGAAATTGCTACACCCGATCATGCTTTGGTCCTATTGGTGAAGAGAAAGAAAAAAAGAAAAAAGACGATGATGTTGTCTTTATTGTCCATTGACACAAGATATAAATATGTCATGCTCAATATTCAAGTAGTAATAAATTAGAATTTGAGACATTAAGGGAATTCCACATACTTTGCTACCATCAAGAGAATTCAAGAGCTATAGTATATGGGATAAGCCCTTTGAGTTGGGCTAGTAGGAATACAAGCTCCAATAGGGCTCCATAAAGCATATGATGCCAACTTTATGTAGACTTTTAGAAGTGATAGGGACTAGGATTTTGAAGATAAAGTGCAAACCTACGATAAAGTTGAAGAGATTGAGTCACCAAAACACGAGTGTCTTGCATTGCATGAGTTGAATTTATGTGACGCAAGTGGCAAGAATCATGTTGTAAAAGGAATGAGCATTCCTTGCAAGGACGCGTTGAAGTTACGAATGATGTTGGCTAGATGAAAAAGGCCTATGAATGGACCCTCTACTATTATAGAGATATCATGCACTATACAACAAGATGACAATTATACTTTACCATGTGTTTCTTTATCCCAGGGCGTATGCATCCATTTGGTGGGGGAAAAACCACTTATTTTCTTAGAAGAGAACAATCTCCTCACCCCTATGTGTCGAATTGGAACCTTATCTAAGAATAGCACACTCACTCTTGTTTCTTGTCAAAGTGGAGAAGTACATACAATTAATATCAACTCATATGCATACAAATGAAGGAGAATGACATTGTTGTATGTCCAAACTAATGACTTACGTTTAAACTTCCCCTTCCAAGTGAGAGATCTAGGAAATTACAGGTGAAATCTAGGATCACATGCTAGAATTTTAAGACAATTTATGCTTTCACATTTTCACAATTTGAGACCTATGTTTTGCCTACATACATTGAATGAATTCATGATGGCCAACATGGTTAAAAACCCAAGGATCAAGTTTTGAGAAAACATTTTTAATGCCTTAATTATATGCTACTTTGACTACACAAGTAGTAGAGCAATACTTTGTAGGATCAATGTTCGACACACATTTCTTAAATGTTGATCTTATAAACATTTGCCTTGAATGTGAGGGCTTTTAGGAATGAGGGCATGAAGGTGACACTCAAATTTCTTATTATTTTTGTGTAGGGGGGGGGGAAGAGAGAGAGAGAGACAGAGAGAGAGAGAGAGATTTCATTATAGAACACACTGACTACCCTTAAAGCTGAGAAAACGGGGGTTAAATAGTGATGGCGGCAAGGTTAGGTCATTGAGAAGGCAACGATGTTAGAAAAATGTTAGCAAAGGACTATGGAATGGGGATGGTGGGTATGATGGGGTGATAGGGAGGGTCCAAGAGGATAATGTGGTTTTTAGAGGGACATAGTCTTTTTCATTTCTTTCATTTCATGTAGATACAATTGACATTGTTCTCTATATAAAACTCGAAGTTCTCAATGTAAAAAAAACGGCCCGATCGAAATAGAGGTTAGGAAGCTCCATTGCAACCTTAAATCTTCTCTTAGCCTCCCTCAATCCCTCCTTTGGAATCCATCTTCTCCCTCTTCACAGCTTGATTGGGCCCTTTGCTCCCTTAGAACACAACAGAGAAGGTTGAAGAAACATAGGAATTGGGACAGCAGCAGCTGTTAGTGAGTCTGGTGCCTCTCACAGACGCCGCTACTGTTGATCGCCTTCCCTCTCTCTTCGTAGATCTCCATGAAACTTGATGGTTGTCAATCACTCCCCCTTTGTTGCACCTGAAATAGTAGCCCTAAGGATGCCTCAAGAGATGCTTTCCCTCTCTCTTTGTTGGTTCCTCGGACCTGCATCAAAACTTGGTGGCTGTTAATCACCCCCCCTCTATTGCCACCCCAGATTTGCTGAAAATTTCGCCAGTTTAATGAGGTTCCAGGAACACTTGAATAATCTTGACGCGCAAATGGGGCAAGAGCTTGAGCATGTTGTGCCGACTAGTACAACCATACGTGGGTTCACAGGTTGCGAAGACCAAGGTTAGGCGACAAGGTTAGATCTTCTCTCTCTTCGCGATGCAAACGACACCGTTTTCTCTCTCTTCCGGAAACGAGTGTTTTGGGAGATTTCCAATGCAAAAGCGTGAGATTTGTGAAGCAGGAAGCCTCAATCTTTTTCCTCAACACTCGCATCCTTTGTCTTTGTGCCTCTCAACTTTTTCCGCCATTGCTGCTGCGCAGTCCAGAGCTCCATTGCTTTCTCCCTCTGCTTCTGTTCGTCCTCTTCCCCTCTCTCTCCCCACTCATCCTTGTCCTGTACCTCGGATTCCCAGCTTTGTACCTCTGTTCAGATTGTTGTCTCCCCCACCCTGCCTTCCCCTTCCCCGAAAAGTCCCCTCAGCGGTTTACCCTCCTCTTCTATATCCATCTTCGTCATTGACCCTGCGTCCCCTTCAGGCTATGGTTCTCTTGGACCAACCTGTCTGTGTCCCTTTCGTATCATCTCCAGCACTCTTGGCAGACCACCAGCCGCATTCGCAGCTGCTCCTGTCTCTTCCTGGGCGGTGGTGGCAGGACGGGAGCATCGGCGGTGGTCTAATAAGAGAAGGGCTGTCTGGGGAAGCAAGTAGCGAGTGAGGAATCGAGCGTTACGACTCAAGAGAGTAGATTGCTGTCTCTTGATTCGAGAGAGGGAGGGGGGGAGAGAGAGAGAGAGAGAGGAGCATCTTCGCTGAGGGCGGCCAAGGACCTGGTCCTTCACTTGTTCTTGGCGTGCGTTTTGGCGAATGTGCCGGGACGGCATCCTTGTGTGACGGAAGGGTCTTGCGGATGCGGGAGACCTTCTAGCGGTTTTCTCGTAGCAACGTGCAGGAGGAGTGGCTGCTGTTACGCATGAGCCGCAGGCCTCGCTCAAGCATGCTTTTTGCTCCGCAAAGCCGTCCTCTGCTGCCCGCATCGCGTGCCTGACAGACCGGGAAGCTTTAGAAAATCGCGAGAGAGGACGAAGAGCGTCGGTAGTCCTAGTGGTTCTACATAAGATCGATGCTTTTGTGTGTTCATTGTTCTTCTGTCGGAGGAGTGATTGTTCCCATAGGCTAGCTTTCTTGACGACAGAGCTTCGCTCTCGTAAGGTTCTCTGTCCATCTCATACTTGTCCATCTCGTAGCTCCGGATTTCTTGCCCAATCTCACAACTTTGTGGAGATGGTCCTCTCCTGCAGTACTTCACACCCTTAATGTTTTGCGTCGGCTCTTTTGCAGGTGACGCTTCTACAGTTGATTAGCTCACCTGCGCATGTCTCTCGTTTCACACCAGCTTGTTTACCGCTCTCCGTGGCATGGAAGAAGGCTAGGCTTGCTTCTGGACCACTTGCTCACCGCAAAGTCAGCTTTTATGGTTCTCACGTGAAGCAGAAGCTGTCATCCGAAACTGTCTACCCCCCCTGAGAAGGGTTGGTAAAAGAACAGATCATTGTGAAAAGAACAACCGTCTCACGGGGCGCATTGTTGCTGCGGCGAAGTCTCAGAGAAGTCTCGAGCGATGGCAAGCTTTGGGCTTCAAACAATCGGACAAGGTGACCGAGGCCTTGTAGCGTCTGGAGAGTTAGTGGGCGCCAAGGCATCCGATGCTTGCGCACCCTCGAGCGGAAGTCTGAGTTCAACAAGCAGCATGGACACGAACTCGAAAAGCAGTCTAAGCAGTAGTATCACAGGCAGTATTAGCAGCAGTGATTCGAAGGCGAGCGAAGCCAAAGCTAGAAAAATTGGTGAACAAGCTGAAAGTAGGACGAGCAGTAGCAGTGAGGTGAGTGATAGCAATGAGAGTAGCTGCAGTAGTTTCAGCAATGCAGTGAGCAAGCCGCACAAGGCAAACGATGCGAGATGGGAGGCAATTCAGGCCGTTCGAACCAAAGAAGGAAGCATAGGATTGAACCATTTCAGATTGCTGAAGCGATTGGGATGTGGGGATATCGGAAGTGTCTACCTTTCCGAGCTGCGGGGCAGAAATTGCCATTTCGCCATGAAGGTGATGGACAAGGGCGCTCTCGCTAGTCGCAAGAAGCTTCTGAGAGCTCAGACGGAGAAAGATATCCTACAATGCCTGGATCATCCGTTTTTACCAACGTTGTATACGCATTTTGAGACGGATAAGTTCTCGTGCTTGGTTATGGAGTTTTGTCCGGGGGGTGATCTGCACACGTTGAGGCAGAGGCAACCAGGCAAGCATTTTTCGGAGATGGTAGCGAGGTACGTGGAATTCAATGTTGCAAACTTCTTGCTTTGTGTACGCAGAGCTACTCACTTTCTTGGTGGCAGAATGCTCCTAGCTGCGGTACGAGGAGGTGTGTATATTATATGCTGGATATGTATTGTGGTTGCTACTGTTACTGTGCTGTGGGGGCGAGGAAGTGGAAATCTGTTGAACGAATTGTGATATGTATGCATGCTCATTTTTTCTGAATGGTATGGCTGTTGCCTGAATAAGCTATTGAGAGCTGAGCACGATAGGACGACTCAGAGTGGTAGGGGGCTGTTGCTGAGCACGGGAATGGCATAATTGCGGTGCTGCGTGCTAGGAAAGTAATGCTGTGCGTTTTGGGCAGGAAAGTGGCAAAGTGCTGTCCGTTTTGGGCAGGAAAGTAGCGATGCTAAATCATAAGCTAGTGATAGCTGTGCATGTGTAATAAGATCTTGGGAGATGTCACTGTTGCTGGGAATTGAGTGTTCACAGAAAAGTTTTCAGTTTGCATACAAAAAGATCTGTCAACTTTCCACGTCACAAGTTTTCCATAGAACTTCTGATGTCGTAAGGCCAAAATATAACTGATGTTTGAGACTGCAAAAAATAGATCTGGGGGATAAATTTCAAACCTCGCGATGCCATTGGATATTAACTTCAAAGTTTGCAATTTCAGAGTAGTACATAGTACCCACAGTGTGAGGGTGTGATGGGAAGAATGATAATGGAAAAGGAAGGAAGGTGTGATGTGTATACAAAGTGATGTTGAATGAAGCTATGGATGTGCAGGTTTTATGTAGCAGAAGTGCTGCTGGCACTGGAGTATCTACACATGATGGGGGTGGTGTACAGGGATTTGAAGCCGGAAAATGTATTGGTGAGGGAGGATGGACACATAATGTTATCTGATTTTGATTTATCACTGAGGTGTGCAGTGAGGCCAACGTTAGTGAAAAGCACATCTTCAGCAATAGACATGGATTCTGGGCGAAGAATTCCATCTTATTGTGTACAACCAGCTTGTGAACCTTCATGCATAATCACTCCTTCTTGCATTTCAGCATCTCCTTCTTGTATTTCTCCTCCCTCCTGCCTCATCCCTCGTCTCCTCCCTTCTTTCAAGCTCAAATCCAAGCATCCTAAACAGCCCAAAACTCCCCCCCTCCCCCCCCTCTCCCCTGGCCTCCCTGAGCTCCTCGCTGAACCCACCTCCGCTCGCTCCATGTCCTTCGTCGGTACCCACGAATACCTCGCCCCTGAAATCATCAAAGGTGACGGCCATGGTAGCGCCGTCGATTGGTGGACCTTCGGTATCTTCCTCTATGAATTGCTCCATGGCCGTACCCCCTTCAAAGGTGCCGGCAACCGTGCCACCCTCTTCAACGTCGTCGGCCAGCCCCTCAGGTTCCCTGACTCCCCCTCCGTCAGCTTTGCAGCTCGCGACCTCATCAGTGGCTTGCTCGTCAAAGACCCACAACACAGGCTGGCTTTCAAGCGGGGCGCCACAGAGATCAAGCAGCATCCCTTCTTCGAAGGCATCAACTGGGCTCTTATCCGAAGCATGGCTCCTCCCGAGGTCCCCAAGCCGTTCGAGCTTGATCTTTCTGCCAGTCAGGCCCCTTCTGCTGTGGTTGAAAAAAAGCAGGGAGAGATCGATTCCAAGTCTTCGGGCTCGTATCTAGATTTCGATTTCTTCTGAAACTTTGCTAAATGAGGACTAATTCACCTATCGACAATGGAAGATGTAGATACTTGTTTGGCCTTCCCTGGAGTTCGATGGTCTGTTTCTGCTTGTAGTCTGTCTGAGTGAATCTCGAAAACGCTCATGAAGCTTCCCTTCCGATCGTAAGATTCGAGCACAGTGATATATTACTTTCTAGCTGAAATATCCATCCAACCTTAGCGGAGGAGTTACGAAATTCCTGAAAGTGAAATTCCCAGGTAAGTTTGACAATTGGAAATAGCGATCTGCGTGGTATATAGTTTTTATTTCCGAACACTGTATTCTATGTTAGCTTTCTGGAACGAGCTCTTCTGACATATATTATTTTGCAACCAGCAAGAAACCCATCCCTTTGCCATACCGCTATGAACTTTTGGAACGAGCGTATCCGACAGACCGCAGCCTAGGCATGTAGGCAAGGCATGCTGACTCCTGAGATTCGATGTGGGAATAGCAATCCTCCTTGTATGCAGTGCTTTTGGATGGACGCGATGGCTCTGGAGCTTGCCTCCTATGAAAATATATTTATGTCGAAATATCAGGGAATCTGGTTGCAGTGTCTTGCTAGCACTCTTATCACCTTTTCCAATTGATTGCTGATTACCTTTCTTATAGGGCCTTAGCACAAGCATGGGTTTAGGATGGGAATATTTTTGTCATCATTACTCCCATCCTACACCAGCCACTTTTTCTCCCATCCTGGACCATGGCCTCTAGACCTTGGCAGCCACAATGGGTTCCCCTTTTTTAGGGATTCAAAAACATGGAAGGATGACATGTGTCCTTGTCCCCATGAGGTCCCCACCTCTTAAACACATGAAATGATGCCATGTGTCCTCTTCCTCCTAAACCCATCCCTAGTTCTTTTTTTGTTAGCACATGGTGGGATGGGAATAGGATAGAAATATACATGGGACCACTTTAGACAACCTTTTCCCATTCCCATCCTATTTCTTCCCATGTGCTAAGCCCTCTTAGCCACAATCTTTCCATTGTTTGCGAGCCACAGAATGTGCTACGAAGTTTCAAGCGTGATTGCCGCCACGACCCTTTGCATGGTGATCCACTCTATATGCCAACGGGCCACAGTGCTTGTTTCTTCGTAAATTACGCTTGTTCCCATGATGCATGTTTCCCTCATTTGTTGCCTCTGTCTTACATAGAAAATGCGCATTATTAGAAAACGCGCTATAATGCGCTCTCTGCCTCGCTCCCTCCCTCCCTCTCACCTTGGACATGTAGTGTTTTTGGGGTGGTTCAGGCATGGTTCAAGCAGGGAAGGCAGTCGGAAGCCTACCGGAAGGCAATTGGATGCTAGACTCATGCAATTGGACTACACAGGCAGGCAGGGTCCGGCAAGAGGGGGATATCCAATAGGAACGCTTCTCTCACCTACCGAATTTTAATCCTAACATGTGCCCGTAACTCTGATAGGGTTCGATGAGTTTCAAGTTGACATGTGTCCCTAAATCCAATTGCCTCCGGTAGGATTCTGCTTGACGGAATGCTATCGGAAGAGACTTCATGTGCCCAACTTATCTCTCTCTCATTACGATTTCCAACAGCGTCAAAGAACTAAATTATTACAAGCTTTTCTGGTTTCTATGATCGACATATGCGTTCGAGACTTCATTCTGTTGTGATACTTCAACTTCTAGAATAGTCTCTTTGCAAGTGAGAGCCCCCATGTTTGGAGCTCTTAAGCAATGGATTCTAGAAAAGTGTCGTTGGAAGCCCATTTTCGGAGCTCCTAAGCAATGGAATTCATGTCCATTCTCAAGTTTCCAAGTCCCAACTCATAACAGCCCCACATAATTTGGAATGCAAAACTCTTCTTATTATTAGCGATCTTCACGTGCGATTACAAAGAATACTATAAAAGCAAGCTTCAAGCGGAAAAAGCTACAAACTTGCTGTGAGCTCAAGCTACCCATTTGCTGTGAGCCCATTCCATACAAGTTTCAGAATAGTAAACAATATAGGACCTAGGTGTCAGTCTTGCACTGCCCTCGTGCCACTGCCTTAGCATTCTCGAATCTCAACCAAGTCTTCTTGTTCCGTCGTACAATCAACGAGGATATCTTGCTGTTCTTTCAACTATAGAGCTGTTCAGTACAGACGGCAATAAGAGAGTAAGGTTTCTTTTTTTTGCGGTAAAAACTGTCTAAAATTTTATTAAAAGGAAAATAAAAATAACTGTACAAAGAAAGGAAAATTGGCAGCCTTGGTGCTTATTCCCAAAATTTGCTCATCTTCAAAACTTCATTTCTCCTCCCAAAAGACTGAGCACTTCTCTTGAAGTCTGCCATGAAATCTTCAACGAGCAATCTAGACATAGGCATCCTCTTAAACACCACTTTGTTCCTAAAAGACCAAATCTGCAATATGACTAAACCCCTCACCAATTGCCATTGAGAATAGAGGCATATTCTTATCACCTTGCGGAGCCACCTTCCATCTGACATTAAAGAAAACTTGAATTGACTTGAATATAGCAATCACTCCTCCCCAAAACTCGCGGACCAATAAGCACTCCTAGAGTAAGTGAGATCCAGGCACCTTACCAACCAACGCCCTCCAGAGTGACATAATTATTTTAAAAGAGGCGGTAGCCTTCCATACTCTCCGAAGTCTCATGGCCCAAATGTCAAGTTTGTCCAACGGAGCAGCATTTTTCCATTGGTCACATGCCATTATAGAGCCCACCAAGGGGATCTCTTCATTAAAATCCTTGAGATTCAGTTTTGCAAAAGGCTTGCATAATGGTAGTGCCCTCTTTGAAGATGGGGTTGGCTGGCCAATCCTCTTAGATCCTCTCCAGCAAAAGCCGGACTAGATCACACTTTGCATTAGACAACGCATAGGTCCTCTTGACGCTGTAAAGACCCAACTATTTTTGACCCCTTGGGTCCCATACTCTATGAAGTTTCTCAACCTTTTTTAAACAATCTTGTCGCTATCTTAGGATGACTAACAATTAGGACAGGGCCCTCATTAAAGGCATAGCCCGATAGCCAAATGGATCTTGCCAATGAGGCATCACCATGTAAGGACCTGAGTTTAGCCCAGCTACATCCTTTAGCTTTACTCTTCCATATCTGCACCATTTTGGCCAAGAATTTAGGTTGAGGAATTTTGATAGGCACATTTGAAAATAATACAACTTGCCATGGATACTAGATCCCCCTTGGGGCTTTACGGCATATCAAATCCCTCCTAATCTTAGCCCATGGCTTTTCTCCTGCAACTAATAACAACCATTTAGAGCATAAGATGTCATTCTTGGTCTTCATTCGCATTAAACCCAAACCTACACATTGCTTAGGTGACGCAGCCAGATCCCAATTGAAGGCATGCCATCTACCCTCCCGAACAAAACTGGTAGTACAACTGTCTACCTTTCTAAGGAAAGCATTGGAGAATGGCAATTTGGAGAGCACATACACCATCAACGACTCCAGTACATGCTTCACAACTGTGATCCTCCCTGCTAATGAAAGGGGTCTCCCTTTTCATTTGTCTAGCTTACCTCTGATTCTCCATAGTGCCTACTCGAACTTGCTCTTAAGGGAAACCCCAACACCCAATGGGCAGCCTAGGTATATCAAGATTTGACCCTGAGGTACCCAGTTAAACCGGAAATTAACTGACCACTTAAGAGAGCCACACTGTAGTCGACTTGTTGCTATTGACTTTAGAGTCCAAAAGGAAAACAAATTCGTCAACTATTCCCATAAAGCTATGAACATTTTCCTCATTTCCTACCAAGAAAATGGTATTATCATTTGTGAAAAATTGAAAACAAATAGTACCTTTTAGAATTCGGGGTTAATGCCCCACATGTTTTGCCCCCCCCATTTATGAGGAGAAGGGCAAGGAGCTTAGGTGGTTAGAAGGGGGAGTGATTGAGAGGGGGTTGCCGATCGGTCAAAGTCAATGGTCGGTGGTCAATGGACGGTGGTCAAGGTCAATGGCCGATGGCCAAGGTTAATGGCCGATGGTCAAGGTCAATGGACGATGGCCAATGTCAATGGTCAGTTGTCAAGGTCAATGGTCGATGGCCAAGGTCAATGGTCAGTGGTCAATCCACCACCCCTTTGTGGCCTCTCCCCTCTATTATATAAAGCCCCCTTCCCCCTCACTATCATATAGCACTCAAGCCTTCAGCCTCTCAGCACTGAAGTTGATCCAGCAGCGCGCACTTAGTAGGGAGAAGGTGACTTGTCTAGCCCACCATTGGTGGAAGAAGATTGCCACAATTGTGGCCCTTTGTAGCTGCTTCTCTTGTAATCTTTTGCCCTTCATTCTAGAAGGAAGAACTTGTTCAGTTTTTCCATCTCCTTTGTTACTTTGTTGCTACACTTTTGTTGAGTTGTTTCCTAGCAAGTATTCATCCCTTTTGCTTCTGCTGTACCGTGATTTCTAACATGATATCAGACCCCATGTTCTAGGGCTCACCTAAGAGCTTGAAGGAACTTCCATGTGAGAATCTTTGGCAAAGATGGTCCCACTTCAAGTATTACTTGCTGCCCTTGCTGTCCGAATAGTAAGAAAGAAGATTTTTGTTTCCAAACATGTCGACAAAAGAAGATTGCAGCAACTGTGGCCCTTTGTAGCTGCTTCTCTTGCAGTCTTTTTCCCTTCACTCTAGAAGGAAGAACTTGTTCAGTTTTGCCATCTCCTTTGTTACTTTGTTGCTACACTTTTGTTGAGTTGTTTCCCAGCAAGTATTTATCCCTTTTGCTTCCGCTATACCGTGATTTCTAACATGGTATCAGACCCCATGTTCTAGGGCTCACCTGAGAGCTTGAAGGAACTTCCACGTGAGAATCTTTGTCGAAGATGGTCCTGGTTCAAGTATTACTTGCTGCCGTTGCTGTCCGAATAGTAAGGAAGAAGATTTCTATTTCCAGAGATGTCGACAAAAGCCTCATCCTTGACAGCCCCCTCTCCCTCTTCTTCCTTCATCCCCAACTTCAGAGAAAGCGAGAAGCTCGATGGTACCAATTACCCGATATGGAAGGTGAAGATCCTTGTGGCCCGAAAACTATGGAGGCTTGTCATGGGAGGTGATCCAAGGCCAGTAGACACCTTGGACAGCAAAGGAAACATAGTTACCTTGGCAGATCCGGATGA
Source organism: Dipteris shenzhenensis (assembly GCF_047967505.1). Taxonomy (NCBI): domain Eukaryota; kingdom Viridiplantae; phylum Streptophyta; class Polypodiopsida; order Gleicheniales; family Dipteridaceae; genus Dipteris; species Dipteris shenzhenensis. The sequence continues at coordinate 8,561,902 of NC_141625.1, forward strand.
TCTTGAGTATTGGGAAGACTGAGATGCTCAAGCTCTTGTCATGCTTATTGAAACGACAGCAGACACGGTCCCTACATATCCAAATGGTAGAGACTTCCATAGAGGCATGGGCCATTTTGAAAGACCTCTACGAGACGGACAACACAGCCCGCATCCTCACTCTGCATCATCAACTTCACAACATGGATATGAGTGAGGGAGACAAAGTACATGACCACCTGACGAAGGTGAAGGTTATGAGAGGCCAACTCATGGTAGTTGGTCAAAAGGTGGATTCAATCCAGTCGACACTAATGGTGCCACATAAGCTACCCAGCAGCTTCAAAGGTGTTGTGACAACGGTCACAGCAGGTCAAAGAACAAAGCCCATGACTTTTGAAGAGCTTTGCCCTCTTCTCATCCAGGAGGCGGCTACAGAGGATTTGTACTCCTAGGTAGACGAGAAAGCCCTAATTGTAAAGGGCAGGTCTGTCAAGGGCAACTCCAAGGACTTCCACAAGAAGATTGACGATTAGGAGCACAAGAAGAACATGAAATGCTTCATTGTGAGAAGCCTAGTCATATGGCAAAGGAATGCCGCAAGAAGAAGGTAGACCTAAAGTGAAAGAAGCAGAACAAGGGCAAGGAGGAGTCAAGCGCAGAGGCGGCAAATGTTACCACATAGAAGCTCTTTATGATCTCAGAAACATGCTCTGCTCTCTTGGCAAGAGAGAATGACAATGGCTGGTTCGTGGATAGCGGTGCCTCGAAACACATGTCCTTCAAAAAGAATTGGTTCACCACCATGGAGTCTACTCATCCAGGCTCCAAATTAACGGTGGGGGACAACAAAACATGCTAGGTCAAAGGTGTTGGAAGTATTCTTTTTGTCTCATGAGCTCCAACGAAAAGAAGGTAATATCTGGTGTACTTTATGTTCCGTCTTATGCAAAAACCTTCTCTCTACGAGCCAGATGGACCACCATCAAATGTCGGTTCTCTTCAACAAAGGTCAAGTCACAACAGTAAAGACCAAGGATGGAAAGGTGGTTGCTAGAGGAGTATAGGACCATGGGTTGTATCGACTCAATGCCCCACTTGTTCATGGAGATCAGGGCCGGTCCAAACTCTGGCACGAACGGTTTGGGCATGTGAAATATGACACTTTGACCAACATGTAGAAGACCAAAATGGTAGATGGACTTTTGCCAATCACAGGCAAAGATGGTGTTTGTCAAGCTTGCTTGGAGGGCAAGCAACATCGAGACAAGTTCCCTCAGGAGGCTTCATCCAGGGCTAAGGCCCCTCTAGAGTTTGGTCCATTTTTGACTTCTGTGGACCGATGTCGACAAACTCCTTCCAGGTTCAAGGTATTCTCTTTGATTTGTCGACAACTTCAGCAGGATGACTTGGGTTTGTTGTATTGCCAAGAAATTTCAGTCCTTTGAAAAGTTAAGGAATGGAAGGCAAAGGTGGAGAAAGAAACAGGGAGGTAGGTCAAGGCTTTCCGTCCAATCTAGGAGGCGAGTTTACATCAACTGAATTCAACAGCTTTGTAAAACACATGGAATCAAGCAACAATTGACTACAGCCAGGACTTCAGAGCAAAATGGTGCAGCTGAAAGGAAACACAGACCTCAGTTGAGATGGGATTGACTATGTTGCAAGGCAAGAATCTTGCCAAAGCCTATTGGGGTGAAGCCCTTGCAACCGCAATTCATATTCTCAACCGGACGAAGACAAAGGTTGTGGAACACATGACTCCATACGAGGTGTACTTTGGTAAGAAACCAACAATCTCTCACTTACGGATTTTTGGTTCTAATACCTATGTTCGTGTGCACAAGGATGAATGGAAGAAGCTTGATCCCAAAAGCCAGCAGTGCATCTTTGTTGGCTACAGTGAAGAGTCTAAGGCATATACACTCTTTGACCCCAAGAAGAACCAGATCATTGTTAGTTGAGATTTGGTGTTTGACAACTGGCAGTTAGTTTAGTTAGTTTTGTCCTTCGGAACCACGTGGGATACAGCCCTGATGACAACTGTGCGTGGAATGTGAAGGTATGGACATGGGTGTTAGTGTTTTTGAGCCTTCCCAGATGCTTCTTTGGCTTCTCTAGATGGTCGTTGAAGGGTCAGCATGAATTGCTCCCTCGACATGGTTTTGTTGCGCACTTTAGCCGATACACTTGTTGGGTCCATGCGAGAAATCGGTCTTTTGTGTGAAGGTAGGCTTGGTGATGCTTTCTGTAGTTTAGCGGGGGTACTCCTTTTCTGTGCTTGGGCATGCATGCCACTTTTTGCATCGTTGCTCTCTCTTCAGGTGCACGGGATGGTACAGAAGTAGGTTCGGGAGAGATAGGAGGAGGAGTAGTGTCCTGCAGAGGGACTGGGATTTCAATCTCTTGGTGTTGCGACTGTTCTCTTTCATTTGCTTCTTTCCCTGCAAGTCTTTGTATCTGCTACAGCAAGATGCTTTCTTCATGGGAAAGATCATCTTCTTTCTGAGAGAAACCTTGTATGCCATGAGGATCTTCTATAGAATGTCGCTATGCTCCTGGTTGCACTCATAAATTTGAAAAGACATTGGTAGCATCAATAACATTGTCACTTAAAACTTTCGCCCACCGTGAAAAACAAATTGAACATAGTGCCGAAGCTCGGATGGTGTTCTAGTTTTGGGGGGCTCTGCTAGGCATGTCTCCTAGGAGAATTTTTTTAAGCAGTAGTCTGGCGTGACAGATCTGAGTGGAGGACCATAAGGTTTTGGACAGTTTACAATTGAGGAATAGGTGTGGTATATCCTCCTGGGCACTTCTACACCTCTTGCACATGCCGTCTCCACTGTGGCTGATCCTGCGAGATCTTCTAGCAGTCCAGACTCCTTTGTGTAGGATTAGCTAGAGCAACAAGGTTTGGTTCCCAGAGATATTTTTATCCCACACCTTTTCGAATCTCTTCACTCACATTCCCCAAGAGTCTCTCCTGTGCCATTGTTAACATCCATGGAGTATAGTCACCAAATGCAGGGTAATCAGTGATTAGAGGTGATTAGGCTTCATGATTTACTTCAACGGTTGCAGCCATGGAAGGAGTACAGTACAAGCTCATGGAGTTTGAGCCCAAATACCCCAAACGGTCATAGGTTGTAGGTTCCAGCTACAAATTGCCACAAAAGGTGGCTAGTGTGGTTAAGTGCCTCGCGGGAGTCAAGCCACAAATAGCCCAAGATCAGCCTCGCCACTCTAGGTTTTGAGCCTCGTATAGGGGGTTTAAGCCCCAAATAGCCTAGGGATTGGAGGCGCGAGGCTAACACAAGTGCTATTTGGGAGCCGAACCTCCTAATTCCAGGCTTGTCCCAAGCGCTCTTATATGGTTAACACAAGTGCTATTTCTAACAGTAGGGAGAGATGGAAAGAATAACAATATGCCTTGGCACCCTATGGGTCCAAGAGCCATTTAATGTAAAGAAAGGGAGAGTGCTAAAAGGAAAAGGGTTGGCCCTCCCTTCAAAAGGTGACATGTATAGAAGACCAAATGGTTGACTTTGGTCTTCATTTATATGCATAAGTTTCGAACACTAGCTCCCTCTTCTCTTTCAAGAGTGTCTTTGGGTGTTATCTTGTGTCCTTTGTAGTGCCTTTGTGTTTGTCACTCCATCCGCCGTCACTCTCCTCCCCTCTTGTCTTCCCTCTCCCCCTTCCCTCTTTCTCTCATGGAAACACACTATGGAAACACACTGCGACAATTTTGGAAGCGGCTTGCGTGACACAAGTGGATGGCTCGTGCTTGCATTACTCTCACAAGGAAGTAGCTTGGAGTAGAGGCTCCAACGGCATCGCTTCAAGATCCCCGTGACACGTGAGTCGCCATCGAGACCACATTTTTGGCACCGATGTCGGGGAATGGAGGTATGCGTTTGCATTTGCACTTTGTTTCTTTCATAATCTACCCATTGCACAAGACTTCAAGCTTAACTTGGAGCTTTGTTAGTGGATTTTTAGTTGAGTAATGAGGAAGGAAGTGTGAGTTGAATGGAAAAGAGACGAAAAATTGTCATTTCATGTGGTAGAGCATTTTTGAGCTTGGGAAGCTTGTTTTTGAGTTGAGTGAGATGATAGGAAGGTAGTTTCTCAAATTGCTAAAGTATGTATGTTGTCAAATCTCACAAAAAACAACCAAGAATGAAGAATCAAGCTGAATTTTGAAGTTGCTTTGTGTGTTAATACTCACCCCTCAAGAAATCTTGCATTTTGGCATTCAAATGTTGTTTTTGTTTCAAGTTTTTTTCATTGAGTAGGTAGACTAGGTAGTATAGCATCCTCCTAGCACAAAAAAACTTGAACAAAAAATCCAAATCCTTCAAAAATCATAAAACCAGTCAGCGACATAGCGCTTTTCTATTCCCACGGGTCGGCGGCTTAGGCACTATCCTACCGACCGTCGCCATAGCCGTATCCCATCGATCAAACTTCATTGATCCATGGCCATAGCGCTATCCCCACGACTTGAATTCTGACTACGGTCTAACCCGCCACCCTAATTAAATGCGTGTTAGAGTTAATTATCCTGTCGGTTTGGCAGCCATTGACTCATGGCCATAGCACCTATCCCCACGACCGTCACTATAACATTATCCTACCGATCGATGCCTTCAATTATCCCCACACTCGTGGCCATAATTTGTATCGTGCCGATCCCTATATTTCACCGTCTAGCATGGTAAGCTCATCCCCGCGCCATTTTGCTATCCCCACGCCCATCGCCATAATTATTTCACTGATCCGAAAGCTCGATTCCTAGCTCCCACTCCGTGATAGGACTCCGACAGGAGGATCCATCTAGCTTCAACGAGATGGAGAGCTTGGATGAGGTGATGCAAGACCCCTTGGGTCCAAGGGCTTCCAAAGCCCCCTTCACTAGTGTGGCCGCTCCCAACTCTCATGTTCCTTCTGTAGCATCTAGGTTAAGAGGTACATTCTCCAACATGTTTGGATGTTTAGGCCAAACATAGTTGGTAGACATGGAGAACCCCTTCGCTAGCATGTTCGTGGAAAGAGAAGGTCAGCAAACAACCAGCTCCTGAAATGCAGATAGGGATTGAAACCACATTTGTGGACCCACGATCCTCCTCCTTCGCAAGGCACCCTCAATGAGGGCAACGCCAACACTCTAATATGCACATTATCATAGATGGGGGATCCACGATACCTCCCAATGCTGATTTACGAGGTCCCTGCCCCAACCCATGTATCAAACGAGACCCCCATTAGCCTTGACGGCTCTGCCTAATCCTCTAAATGCACAAGATGGCCCTTTGGCTAGTTCAAGCATGTGTACATGGCCCAACAGGCTCCGTTACCGCCACCCATACTAGGCCCTCAACCTCTACTACCTCGTATAGCTCTAGTCAATCAAGTATTGGTGGAGGAAGTGCCTAATGATTGGGAGGAAATGGACCCGGATCATGAGGAAGGAAGTGGCACCCTAAGTCACTACCTCCTGCAAGAGGATCAGCAAGTCCCCATGTTCTAGACTGCTCCCGTGAACTCAAGAGCTAGAGACCGAAACTCTGTTGGTCAAAGGCCCCTATCCAATTCTATACCTGCCAGGGCCCACACAAGGAAAGTGAATGCCCCTACAAAGGTGCTTCAAACCCTCTGGTGTCATGCTTCAAGTGTTAGGGGCCACATTTCTTGAAGGACTGCTCTTATAGCGATCTTACTCCCTTTGCTCCTCCCACGACCGGCCCTACACCCTTGTGTGCGGGGTGCAAAATCGAGCATCTGTTCACTGTCCCTTGAGAAGACCAACAACCCCAGTCACCCTGCCTAAGAGCACCAGCCTTAACTTGCTCAGTATCGAACAAGGCCAGGTGGGCAAAGTACCCTCAAAAGTCATCACAAGGATGCAAGCTAAAGCAATCGGTAAGGCAATGAGGAAACAAGCAAGGAAGGATAAAGGGCCCCTACCGCAAGGCCCTGAGATCCCTCAACATCCGCAGACCTCGGCCCAAGAAGGCCATAAGGGTAGGTGATGGGTCTAACCAGGTGCTCATCCAAGATGGCTCCAATGAGGAGACAGTCACCCTCGCCACCTCCTCTACCTTCGAACATTGCTTCCACCTAGGGTGATCGAGAGGTACCTCCGAGCTTAGGTATAAACAAGCCAATGCAAGCCCAAGGCCTAATACCCCCACCCTCCTATAAGGAAAACTATCCTAACGTGTCCTAGAGAAGTAATATGTAATAGAGGCTTAGAACTTGGTATAGGACTGCCAGGAAAAGTTTGAGCATAGACTCATGGTGAGTAGAGGGCTAGAACGTGGTACGGGATTGCCAGGAAAAGTTTGAGCATAGACTCAGGGTGAGCAGAGGGTCAGATACCATCCATCTAGCCCACCTGACTAGCCACCGAGGAGCAAAGGCACTCAAAGTGTCGAAAAGCTGGAAGAAGAGGAACATTTCAGCTTCGATAAGTTAGAGGCTCCAGATCCGATGCAAAAATGTTCCAGGAGGACGCAATATTGCAAAACCTATAGGAAGAAGGAGACCTTTATGGTTTCGAGGACTTGCTATATTAGTGGGGGGAGAGTCTTCATAGGAACCCTGTGATAGTGTCGGGTTGGCTGCCTTCTTATCGATCGAGGTAAAAATGCCGATCGCCTCCCTATTGAGAGGGAATCCCATACTTTGGTGGGACCTATCCAACTAGATGGACAGACAATTCCTACCCCTAGGCCCTGCCAGTAGCCCTAAGGCCAACCAATTGTCGCCAAAGGAGGGGTAGAACTTACCCAAGGTCCCCATCAATAAGCTAGGTCAATACTTTGAGGGTGATGACATGAACGCTGCTATCCCCATAACCTATCAACATTAGAAGGTTGATGCCATTTTTGCAGAACTGTAGAACTCTTGGGCATCCTTACTGGCATTAACATTAAAGTATTCGAATTCACGAACCCCGTCAGGTTCATAGTCATGGACTTCACCCACAGTAGCTGAGATATGAGGCTATCCTAGGAAGACCATTCTTACGCATGTCCGGGCTTGTACACAATTGGCATACCAATAACATCTATTTGAGACATGAGGAAAAAATCATGCGAGTGGACTTGCGTGCCTACAAGGCCCACCCATTGTCAAGACACCTTTTTGCCATGGAATCTGACACAACCATCCAGACCACATCCCTGAAGCTGTTCCAACACTGTGAGAGGGAAGAGGATGAAAAAAAGTCCAATGAATCTGGTATGCACCTCTCCCCGAGTCAGAATTTTCTCAAAACTAGATGCACATCTTAGCCAGCATTGATATTCTGGAGAGAATAGGGTTCTAGATCACAACCCTCGAGCTCGAGGGAATGACCTTGGTGGTTCCCCTTAGAATGTTTAATATGCTCAGACCTCATGAGGTGAGCAAAGGGATAATAAGGGTCAACTGGCTAACATACGTGGGTGCCACGACTGCTCACCATGAGTTCTCTTCCAATTGAGGAACCAAGGTGAGCAAGATAACCTCCCCAATTGGCTCTATAAGTGCAATGAAAGAGCCCCCTTCAGGTCCGAAACTTCCTTTATCCAAAAGCTTGACTAAGGCCAAAAGGACCATTTCTCTTGTAGAAATAGAGGAGGAGGTTGAAGAGAAGGAAGACCTATGACATCTACCAGCCCACTATAAGGCCTACATGATCAAGGATCGCAAGATCTTATACCAACAGGCCAAGAGATCTCGGGAAGACAAGTGCTCCCAAGGATATGATGATCCAGCCCCACTCAAGGCGGTAAACCTGGCTCTAGAATGGTATGACCCCCAACTTGTATTCGAGGAGAACACTCTGATAGCTCTCCTACAAGAATACAAGGACATCATGGCCTAGAAATACACTGATATGAAAGGGGCGCCTGTTGAAGTAGTGCAGCACATGATTCCCATGCTAGACGATGCCAGGCCGGTATGTCAACGCCCCTACCCTATGAATCCCAAGTACACACTCATAGTGAGGGAGGAAATCTAGAAACTCATAGATGTAGGATTCATCTATGAGATTGAGCATACAGACTGGGTGTCACCCATCATGATAGTCGTGAAGAAGAATGTAAAAAATAAGAGCATGTGTGGACTTGAGAAATGTTAACGCCACCACCAGGTGTGACCACTATCCCTTGCCATTCATGGAACATGTCCTGGAAAGGGTAGCCAGAAAGGAAGCCTATAGCTTCCTAGACGGATTCTCTGGATACAACCAAGTGTCAATCGCCCTGTAGGATCAATAGAAAATCGCCTTCGCAACTGAATGGGGTGTGTATGCAACTAGAGTAATAATATTCGGGTTGACCAATGCGCTTGCCACCTTTCAATGGACGATGATCACAGTTTTCAAGGAGTACCTGAGAGACTTTGTGGAAGTCTTCTTGGATGAGATATGCGTGAACTCGACGTAGGATGATCACTTGAAAAACCTAAGACTCATCTTGGGAAAGTGTTGGGAATGGAATCTCCACGAACCACAACAAAATCAAACTCATCTTGGAATTACCACCCCCCACTGATGCCAAGGGAGTACAATGATTTACAGGCCACACAGGCTACTACAGAAGGTTCACCTTGTTCTAAGCAAACATAGCCAACCCATTATACAAGCTACTAGTATCCTTTGAGTGGACCGAGGAATGCCAAAAATCCTTCGAAACCCTCAAACTAGCCCTAGCCACCGCACCGGTGTTGAAAGCACTTGACTAGGATCTAATATTCCATGTCCATATCGATGCTTCCAACTTTGCTATCGGGTGTGTGCTAGCCGAACTAGGGGAGCATAATCTGGACTACTCGGTGTACTTTGCGAGTCATCAACTGAATGAAGCTGAGGTCAACTACACAACAACAATTACTTGTTGGCCAACAAGTTTGTCTTCTTCTCGTGGACCACCAAGCCTTGTTATACTTGGTCAACAAGTCATGCATGACGGGACAAATTACCAGGTGGATGCTAATCTCTTGGAGTTCAACTTCATAGTTGCTGTACATAAAGGAAAGATTCATATCCTAGTTGACCACCTATCGAGAATTCCAAATGGTGAAGCCCCGATAAGAGTTGAAGAAACCTCCCTGATGCTTCTCTCTTTCTCATCGACATCATACCTGAATGGGCGGCTGAGATCGTTGGCCAACGGCCTACCCCTAGGCCAAGCTCTCAGGACAAATAGAGCTTGCAAACTCATTAAGGATGTAGCGCCATATCAGCTAATTGTAGGCCAACTATACTGCATGGGCAAGGATGGCATCATGCAAAGATGTGTGTGCAAGCACAAATACATTGAGGTGCTCGAGGAAGCCCACTTTGGAATTGCAGGGGGGAATTTTTCCACTGCTGATGTTACAACATGTAAGGTGCTCCACGCTGGCCTTTGGTGGTTGACTCTCTTTGGAGATGCAGCCAAATTCATCAAGCGGTGCGACCCCTGCCAGCGTGTGCAAATCCCACATAAGGTGGACATGATGCCCTTAACCAAAATCTTAACGGATCAACCCTTTGAGAAATGTAGCATCGATTTTATTGGACCCATAAGTCCAGCAAGCTAAAGGAACTGGGGCTAGATACATCATCCACAAATTACTTCACCAAGTGGGTAGAAGGGCGAGCCACCGTGAAGGCAAATGCAAGATCCGCCATCGAATTCTTATATGAATAAGTTATCATGCAGTTTGGATGTCCCTATCATGATCATACATAGGAAGTCAATGTCATACTATCCTAGGGCAAATGGCTTGGCTGAGAGCTCCAATAAAACTTGTTTTGTAAGATCATAACTTGCACAGTAGGCCAATCATACCAATTGGGAGCATAAGCTCATTGCAGCCTTATGGGCCTACAAAACATCCTACAAGGTGGTCATGCATTGCACCCCCTTCAGCCTAGCCTTTGAGGTGGAGGCAGTGGTGCTGATGGAGTATGTAGTTCCTAGCCTTCGCCTTACCGTCAAAGAAAGGCTCATGAAGAATGCCTTGGTAGAATAGTTAATCGACCTTGAAAAGTTAGAAGAGACAAGGTTGCGTGCAGCCTATTGCCTCTGGGTGAAAAAGGCCCAATGCAAAAAGTGGTTCGACTGTAACCTCAAGAACAAAGACCTTATAAAGGGTGATTTGGCACTCCTCTACAATGTCTACAATACCAAGTGCAAGATCAAGTACCGAGGTATGGGTCCCTACTGCATGGTTGAGATTACTCCATAAGGGGCATGCTGAATAGCCACCCTTGATGGAATAGAAATGGACGGCTACCTTAACGGGAGCAAATTAAAGAGATACTATGGAGCACTCACATTGTCTACCCTTCAAGCCATCCATAGAGAAAAATAACTCAAGGCCGAGGTATCCAGGATGAAACACCAGGCCATCAAAGAAGCCAGAGCATGTAACTCTAAGCTCAGACAACATAAGAAAATGGCACTACTTAAGGCAATGCTTGAACAACTAGGACTAGCGGTAACGATAGAACTAGGTAGGTTGCACGTTGAATTGTAGGGACCGGGCATGCGCATCAGAGCACTCCTGGATCCGAGAGCGAGCCACAACTTCATCTCCTGTGAGGTATGGGAAAAGCTATAGGTACCCCTAAACCTCACCGTCGCTTCACTAAGGGGGGCTATCAATAGACAACTCATAAGCACCTTGAGTTTTGTGAACTTAAGTCTAATGGTTTTTCACCAAGCAGTAGAAATATGCTTTATGTTCTCCCCACAGAAGCAACTAGTGAAAAGATCATATTGGGAAGGAGCTGGTGTTACGCCGTGAATTGTGAAATCAATTGGCGAGCCCAGATAGCTTCCCTCATGAACGGTGGTAGAACTACGGTCATCCCACTATGTGAACCAAGTCCTACTCCTTCAGCTGCACCCTCATCGGACCACGTGACAAAGAAGTTCTATGGGAGGGAAGACTTGAAGCTCCATCCACCTCCAACCCTCCAAACACCAACCCCCCAAAAAGAGTTCTACTCCAAAAGGAGCAGAGGGGCAACCACGATGGCAACTCGGTGCAATTGCCCATTACGCCATCATTGCTGTCCCCCACTCATGAAATCCATGAACAACAAGTACAAGAGGCTATTCTCTATGCTCAACACTACTTCAACTAGAATCGACAACCAGAAAGAATCCAAGAAGCACAGGAGTTGCTAGTCGCTCCAGAGACATCTTTATTAAAGGCATTTGTGCCAAGAAGAAGGACATGATGCCATCCCATGCTTCGAAGTCCAAGCTCCAATAATCCACCTCCTCAACTGTAGCATCCCCTCAAGCGCTGGGTCCCCACCAAGCTCTTGGAAGACCGAGATAGTTACAACAGGCGGGTACCGAAGTTAAGTTACAAACTACATAGGTTCTGAAGGTAGCAACACAAGAATCCGTGTCGACCCAAGATGCAAAACCACAAGAACCTACCGACAAATTGACCGCAGTAGTAAATAAGCCCCAGAGTCCTAAACATGCTCTATTACCACAAATCGTACAACTCAACACAAAAATTGCCCAAGGCAGTGAAGGAGCAACACAAGAACTGACCCCTACAATATGGGGTGTTACACAAGAACCACCTGAAGGCAAACCCTCAAGGGTAGTTGGAGATTGTACCATCTCCAATGGTGCCGCCCGACTCACGAGAGCAAGTGTTTGTGCTAAAGGCAGTCACACAAGAACCCGCTTCTCTCGCGGCAAGAGTGCTCGTGAAACAATCTAGTCCTAACTATGGAAGACTTGGGACCCCCAAAATCTTCATTATTGTCGAGGATGGCTTGCATGTTGATGTAGTAGCACTTCAGCCAGCTCCCATTTATTGTTGTTGTGAACTGGACTCCATCCAGTGTTTCTAGTAGCACAGCTTCGATGGGATTCATTTTTTTGACTCCATAGGGCCCTTGACCTAGAAATTTGAGCTTGCCCTTATGGACTTTGGTATTGTATGGTAGAACCAGGTCACCTTCCTTGATGTCTTTGTCTTTGAGGTTCTATCAAACCATTCCTTCCTTCTTCATTTTTCTATTGTCATGGCATGGTAAGCAACTAATCTGGTCTCTGTATGCTTCTCTAATTGGTAGAGTCTTTCTTTCAGTGATGCATGATCTCCCATACGTTCTTGTACTGCTATGCGTAGACTAGGTATTACAAATTCCAGTGGGACCATAGCTTCAAGGCCGTACACCAATTGAAAAGGTGTATTTCCTATACTAACCTTGAGTGTGGTTCTATATTCCCATAAGGCTGCATTTAGTTTCTCTACCCAATCAGAACGCTTGGTTCTACTACCTTGATGAGGACAATACATAGAAATTTGTTGGTGGATTCGGCTTGTCCATTTCCTTGGTGGTAGTAAGGTGTGCATACATCATAGCTTTTGACATATTCATAGGCATCTGACCAAAGTGTTGGCCACTAGTATCTTGCGAGAAGGACTTTTCTTGCTGTTGCTTCCCCTTGGAAATGTCCACTTGCTATGCCTTCATGTGCTTCACTGAGGATTGGCATGATCTCATGTGGCATCACACATCTCCTTAAAACCTTGTCCTTGCCCATCTTGTATAGTTGTCCTGCAATGAGTTGATAGAGTGCAGCTTTTAGAATTAGTTTCCTAGCATCCACTGCTTTCATTTCAGGAGGTGGCCTTCCTGCCATTAAATACCCAATGATATCTACACACCAATTAGGCATAGCATCTATTTGAAATAATGCAGCATCTGGTAGGCCATCTTCTATTCCTTCCGGCTCTTCTCCTATCCTCAATCGTGACATGTGATCGGTAATGAAATGTTGAGCTCCTTTTCTCACCACGATTTTGAAATTGAATTCTTGTAGCAGTAGAAGCCATCGAGTGATCCAGCCTGTGGTACATGGACAATTCACAAGATATAATAGGGCTTGATGATCTTGTTGGGATATCTCAAGGTGTATGCCTCAGGCACACCTTATGTTTCTATGTGTGAGTGCTAGAGGCACAGTTAGGTGCCCACAAGCACAGTTAGGTGGTGGAGAGCCACATAGGATGATTGAGAGAATCTAGGAGCAGATTGAGGAGATGATTGTGGAGCTCTGAAGTCATCAGTGATGTCAGTGAGCATGTATGAGGTGCCTACTTAAGGACCTCACTCTTCTTCATTCTACAAGCAAGTAAAGCAAGTATTCTGAGTTTGTGTCCACTCTACTCTTTCCTTTCAGTGTTCCAACATGGTATCAGAGCCATTTGATCCCCCTTGAGCCCATTTCTGCCACATCATCATCTTCTTCTTCTCCATTTTCCTCTTTCTTCCCAAAATCTTTGAGAGCTTGGTTCTCCACCTACAAACGACCATTGCCCAAACCCTCTGAGCTGGAAACTCCTCTAGTATGGGCAAACTTCCACCTGCAAGAAATTGAAGAAAAAACGTCTGTGGTGGCTACCATTCTCCAAACAGCGAATTTTTTCTGTTGCTCAATACTCCTTGCCTGCTCCGCCATTGCCTGAGCCCTCTTAGGAGTAGATGGGCGACCTCAAGACGAAGATTTTGAGCCATTTTTCAGGTCATTTGGTTTAGTAACGAGGGAGAAATCGTCAAAACTCAGTTTCAGCCTGTAGCAACTCTCTTGGGCAAAAGTGCGCACCATTGCTTCCAACCTCTGTGCTGAACCCTCTCTGGTATATGAACGTTCTTTTGCTTCAGAAAGCCCTCTTTTCCTTGCTTTGAAGAGTGAGCTACAAGCCCTCCAAGTTCAGCCCTTTGGTTTTGACAGTTTTGGACAAGTTTTTGAAGATGATGCTACATAAAATGCTACTCTAGCATTTCTGGTTTTTTGAATCTTTCAATAACTTTAGTACAAGTGTGGAGTCAGTTTTGTTTTGAATTACTAGACCTGGTTTTGATTGGAAAGTATTTTATTTTAGCCACTTCTATGAAGCATGTAAAAAGAAGCATCATTGTTTGAATATTGGTCACTAGTCTTTGCTACATCAAGTGCTCATATTTTGGAACTCTTTCAGTTATTTTTGCCTTGTAAGAGAGATAGACACTGCCCAATATCTGGGTTAGACCCTCTCATGGCTACCCTATTGAATCTAGAGAAGTTCAATGGAAAGGGCTTCCACACATGGCAGATGAAGGTGAAATTTGCATTGATGAGGGAGAACTTATGGGGACTTGTCAAACCTACTCCTACCGCTACTTCTACGGCCTCCAATGCTGGAGAATCCTCAACTTCGACACGACTGGCAAGGGATCCAGCTAGAGAAGAAAAAGCATATGGTATCATTGCTCTTGCTTTAGGAGATGATTATATACACCATATCTCTGACTTGGAGTCTCCTTCGGAAGCTTGGCAGAAGCTTGACATGATTTTTGGTGCTAGCTCTCACATCTCTAAACTATCACTTAAAATCTCTTTCTTTGAATTGAAGATGACTAGTGGTACTACTTTAGCAGCTCATGTCAACTATATGCGGAGTCTTATGACTCAATTAGCTTCTATCAACTCTCCTATTTCTCCAGATGATGCTATGGCAGTATTACTTAAGAGCATGCCTGAAGATTATGATCACATAGTTACCACTTTGAAAAATCTTCCTAATCCTAATCTTGAAGGTATTATCTCTGCTCTCCAAGAAGAAGAAAGGCATATGGAGCTCAGGAAAGGCAATGACACTGCTTATGCTGTAAAAGTCCAGAAGGGCAAGTATACTCCTTGCAATCACTATGGAAAGACAAATCACCTTTCAAAGGACTGCTTCAAAATTAATCCATGCAAGCACTGTGGCAAGAACAATCATAATGAGAAGTTTTGCAGAAACAAAGCAAAGACAGGAAATGCACTTACAGTTCATGAGCCTCCACAAGATGAGGCATCCTTTGAAGATTATGCATTTTAAAACATCTCTATGTATGCTCCAGATCTCTCTTTTTATGTCAAGGTACTCAGCCTGGATAGTCCTCCAAAATGAATGAAATAAACTATTGTGTTTTGTGTATTTTAAACACCTCTGGTCACCTTATGATGTAGGCCATGTGTATGTTTTGCTCCATGGTACCTCCTGCAAACATTGTGTGCATGTACATGCAGGGGAGATAACCATTGGAAGGTCTTTTTGTATCCCTTTTGTTTACCTTACACTCAAGGGAACCCTTGCTAGCATGAGAACCTAGCCATAGATTAATCCTTGACCACCATGAGATGGCATGAGAAACTATGAGACTAGATGTATCCTTGACATAGCCTGAGGCATTCCCTTGAGGGGGGGTTTGTTGGGATATCTCAAGGTGTATGCCTCAGGCACACCTTGGTTTCTATGTGTGAGTGCTAGAGGCATAGTTAGGTGCCCACAAGCACAGTTAGGTGGTGGAGAGCCACATAGGATGATTGAGAGAATCTAGGAGCAGATTGAGGAGATGATTGTGGAGCTCTGAAGTCATCAGTGATGTCAGTGAGCATGTATGAGGTGCCTACTTAAGGACCTCACTCTTCTTCATTCTACAAGCAAGTAAAGCAAGTATTCTGAGTTTGTGTCCACTCTACTCTTTCCTTTCATTGTTCCAACAGATTTGTGTAGTAGATAAAGTCAGTAGCCAATAGATAGTGTTGAAATTTCTTCATGCTGTAGATCATTGCCAAGGCTTCTCTTTTTGTTGTGGTGTAATTCCCCTCCGCTTTAGCTATTTGCTTGCAAAGTATACTAGGTAGTCTTTGTTGTGTTTGCCAGGTTGACATAACACACTCCCTACTGCATAATTGGAACCATCAGTATGTACATGAAAGTCTATGTCCCAATTTGGTGCCATTAGAACAGGGGCTGTGATCAATCTCCACTTGAAAGTTTCGAATGCTTGTTCGCATTCGTCTGTCTAAATGAAGTTGACTAGGAGCTTGTATAGGGGCCTTGCAATCATGGCATACCTCAGTATGAATCTTCTATAGTATCCAGCATGTCCCATCAAGACTTGAATTCCCTTGGTGTTTAGCAGTGGGGGAAGTTCCATGATGATCTTTATTTTGTCCATGTCAGTTGTGCAATCCCATGTCGAGAGACTATGTGTCCCAAGACTACTCCGTGTGTGACCAAGAATTGGCATTTTAGAGGATTCAAAGAGATTCCATACTCCCTACATTTTTTAAGCACTTCTTCAAGGCATTTCAAGTGATCCTTTTTTCCTGAGTGTACACACAAGTCGTCGAGGAAGACTTGTAGGAACTTGTTGAGAAATTCCTTGAAGGCAGTGTACATTACCCTTTGAAAAGTAGATGGGGCATTGCATAAGCCAAATGGCATGACTCTGTATACAAAAATGCCCTATTCTATGGCAAATGCTATCTTTGCCTAATCTTGAGGTGCAATTTGTACTTGGTTGTACCCGCTGAACCCATCCAAGAAGCTATACACTTCAAATCCTACTACCCTTTCTAAAACTGTTTCAGTCAATGGTAGGGGATAATGATCTCTGATTGTTGTGCTGTATTGATGTTCTTGATAGTCACATTTATTCTGAGCTTCTTGTTTTCTTCGGAACAATCACAATTGGTGACACCCAACCGGTATGCTCAATTGCATAAATGAAACCAGCCTCCAGTAGTTTTTCTAGTTCTTCATAGACATGGGTGCCATACTTGGGATTTGTCCTGTAAGGTCCACATACCTTTGGTTTGGATCCTTCCCTTATTGGTATGGTATGTAATGTACTGCAACTTCTGGGGAAATCCCTTTCATTTCTTTGTAGGACCAAGCCATGCAATCTCTATATTCCATTAGCAATGCTTTCAATTCATTTTCTTCTTCTAGAGTGAGCTGTTCACCAATGTACATAGGCTTTTCTTCTTCATCGTCCAAGGCAAGATTCAGTTTCCTTGTCTTGACTGGTCCTTCATGAAATGGGGTATCCTCAATATTCTCTATTTCTTTGAGCTCTGATTCCCTAACTAGCCTAGGCATTGCTATTGTTGCTTCTCCTCTAGTGTAGTTTTTGAAGTAATTAGGAACTTCCCTTAGGCCTTCATGGCACTTCAAGGTGCTTGCTTGGCTACTACCTCCACTAAAATATGTTTGGTCCAATTAACCTGTGTTCCCTTGTTCTTCTTTTTTGTTACTATTCACCTTTTCACTCCTCATTCTCACATTGGGTTTGAACTTTCTAAGCTTTTTGCTTTGTGAGACCAATGATGGATTTTCAATAGGAGTTGCACTCCCAAGGAGTGGTTCTTCGGCCATACAAAGAACTTCAAGCCCTTCAGGATCCCATTTAAAATTTGGGGACTTAGGTGCTTTTGTGGGCTTAGTCAACTCTTGTCTGCATTCATTCGAATTCATTGAAATGCTCTATCTTGGCCTTGTGGCACTGTACACCCTCATTTTTTCTAGACCGGTTGCTTTTGGATTGTGATGGAGGGTCGAGATCTTGGAGAATTCAATGGCCATGAGTGCCTATAGGATTGCCAAGTCATTTGTCAAATACGTGGCCTTCCAAGGATGCATTATCAACTTATGTTTCCAGATCCCACTCTATGTCGGCACTATAGCCTTCTATTATGGACTCTTCAGGGTCACTATCCCATTCGACGTCTGTCATGAAGATTGGCATTTCCACTACTTCTGATTCATCGTCCTAGATTGGTGCTTCTAGTTGTATCATTTGGGCATCCACATTTGGCAACATTAGATGTGTTGTTTTACAATTATCTATTGTAGCCAACATCTGTATCCAGTTGTTGATGTCACTTTGTGTATCCCCTTCTATGGGCTTGTGTGCATTGATAGGTTTAGGGGATGCATAACTCGTGGCTGTAGTGGAAGAAGTGTCTTCAACATTTCTAGGAATAGTGGGTTTGATTTCCCCTGTTCCTAGATTTATCTTGACAGCGGTTTCTCTATTTTGGATAATGATTCTATCGGTGCATTATGGAGTACTGACGCTTCCCGAAGCCATGGTCTTCCCAACAATATTTGGTATGTTGTGGCGCCCTTGGGAAGATCCAAGATAGTAAACTGGAGTCTGAATCTCACTCCAGCAATGTTTGTTGACACATTGTCAAGGATACCCAATGGCTTCATTTTCGTGTGGTCAGCTAGGCGGATGTTAAATGTGGCCTTCTGCATTGGAGGTAGGCCCCATTCTTCATATAGCTCTCTTGCCAGAATGTTTACTTCGGCTCCGCCGTCCACTATTGCCGGGTATTGACCAAAGGCTTTATGCTCCAACGGGATGGTTACATTTTTTATGTCATCCTGAGCACCGAATTTTACCGAAATTATATTTTCCTCTTCTTCAAGTGGGGGGAAGTATTGTGAAGATTCGATCCATCCCTTGAAACTTTCCCACATTGTAGGGCAATTTCTTAGTAAGGTCCCAATTGGCATCATGACTGGGTAGCTTATCAAGCTTGCTAGTGTGGTGCCATCCAATTGGGGATGTTTTGCATGCTGCTCTATTACCTCTTAGAAGTTGTTGGGATCAATCACTGTGTTAATGATAGGTGCTGATGGTGTTCTGACCTCTGCTATTGCCATCCTGTCTGCCTCAAATTTTTCTTGTTCTTGTTGAACCCATTGCTTCAAGGCTTGGTAGCACATCTTTTCAGTTTTAGCATTGGGGTATGCTTCCTTGGCTCCTTGGGTGGCACTTTCTGTGGATGTGCTAGGCATGGTCTCACTATGTTGTGGGATTGGCATGGCTTGTTTTGCCAGAGGGCTCTTTGCTTTTTGAGCGGAAAGGAGTTTTTGCTGTGCCGCTTCTTTCTGTTGTCTTGTTATGATCAAGACTGGCTGTGATGCCACACTATGATTTTCCACACTTATCATCCCTAGGGGTACTTCAAGTTTTACTTCCGTGGTTGGCTGAGGCTTTGTCCTTAGTGGGCAATCCATGCAAGCATGCCCAACTCCGTATTCCCTACACACAGGTTGGAATGAAATGGGGTTACCCTTGTGTGGGCATTTTGCTATGCGGTGGTTTTCTCCACAACCAAAACACTTGATGGGTGTTTGATATGTGGTGGGCCTTACTTGATTAGCATACACCAAAATTAGTCCTTCAGCACCATCCATGTTATACATAGGGTATTCTGTTTTATACTCATAGTGAGGTTCTAGCTCTTCAGTTTGGAGTTGTTACACCGAAACTACTGGAGCAAGATTGGGAGCCTGTGGATATTGCGGAGGATTGGGATTCCTCATTAGTTGAGGCACTTATGTTCTCATCGGGAGTGGATTGAGACGTGGCACTTGTGCATTAGGTGCCAATCCTGGTTGTCTATACACTGGAATTTGCGATGGCTGTTGGTATTGTTGGGGCCAAGGTTGTGCTACCCTCACATTGTAGAAACAAGTATTTACATCATGCCCTGCAACATTGCAAATGGAGCACCATAAGCATGGGGGCTGAGCCACTTCTGGTGGGTTTAGTCTATTCCTTAAGATTGGGCATTCATTGGCTGAATGGTTGGCCATACAATGTGGGCACCAAACATTTTCTCTCAGTGGGTATTTTGGTGGCTGAGAGACACACAGCTTTTGCTCGATGGCCTACATCATTTCTTCTTTTACTCTTAGGGCCATGGATTCCACTTTGTCTTCGATGGTGCGATCTTTGTGGGAAGTGCTTCCCTTTTTTGAAGATTTTTTGTCGCGATGACATGATTTATAGCCATCATTATCGCTGTCAGAATCGGTCATGCCATCCTCAATGTCAATTGTAGCTTCATGAGCATCGCTGAAATGTGCATAGCTGCTGACTTTTTTCATATCCTTGCAAATGGATTTTTTCAATGAACCATGCTATGAGGTACTTGTTGTCCATACGGGGATCACATTTTGCTATTAATCTTTTCAGTCTTCCCAGGTATGTTCTGACCTTTTCTTTCTTGCGCATATCTATATTGCCGAGTATCTTGTAGCCTTTCTATTTGGAATCTTCTTCTGAACTGGTTAGATAGCAGTGGTCTCTCCTCTATGAGAAGGTCGAGGTCCCATTCCGAAGCCTCATTGGTTAGAGCCATTGGGAACCAGGCGGCTTTGGTTTCATTTTGACTGGTCGTCTCCAGCACCATATGCTGTATCCAAGAGTTGAAGGAACCTGGCGGGGTCCCCCTTGTCCATTGTACTTTGGCATTTCCAATTTACCAAAGTGTCATCTGCCATTGTTGTTGTTGTTGTGGTTGCCTCATTCTTTAAGGTGTTTTGAAGGACTTTGATCGTCGCTACTTATTGCTTCTTCAATTGTGATTTCCTCCATACTACTTGTTGATGGTGAGGGGTTGAATTCTTGAAGAGCGTCGAGAGCCGAAGAAAGCTTGCAAAAGTATGTAGGGGGTAGTCTTTGTGTAGATCTGAGGTGCATAAACAAGTCCTATTTGTGACTTTCAGGTAGATGCATATGACTGCTACGAAGTTCGATTATGATTTCACCTTCGTGGACCCAAAAATGGTAAAAATAAGCAAGTGGCGGGTCGAAATCGATGCCTATATGAGGCAACTACCGGAGCCCAAAATTGATGGTTAAACACTTTAAAAGCTTCATTTACAATAGATCTTTACACGGTGAAATCTAGGTTCAATCCGGGTGCAATTTGGTTTTTAACGGCCATGATACGGGCTCCCGAAAAAGGAGCCAAAATTGTTAGGGGGGTTAGAGATGCATTAGTGTCATAGGAACCATCGTGTTAAAAACGTGCCTAGGATTGTTCCACGTGAGTGGAAAAATGTGTTGGTGTAGACGGATTGTCAATCAGAGGTCTCGGCGAAATCTTATGAGCGAATTAGTGCAAAAAAGGCACCCACACGGGGTTGCAAATTAACGTGTTTTATGGATGCCTAAATGGTGTAGGATTGGCTGGAAAAAGTTCTCGTAGCTTAATGGTTCTGTGTGTGAAGTTGTGGTTTTGGGTCCAATTCGGGTCCCAAACGGGCAAGATATGGAGGGTTAAATTGGGGTGAAATGTGGTCTTTTTTGGCTTGGGAAGGGGGGGGTGTCCCTTGGTCTCAAGTGCGGTGTGAATGGTCTTTAGACTTTAAGTCTATGTGTGAAGGTGCCTTAGGTGGACCAACCCCAATTGAGTTGGGGGAACTGCTAGTTAGTGCAACTGAGTCAGTTTGATGGGTAAAAACTACATTTAATTCTCTAACTACAATTAGTTACCCTAACTAATTTGAGTCTAGACTAACCAAATAGGGATTCAATTAACTTAAGGTTAGTTGACTCAAGTTTAGCCTGACCTACCCTATCTAGTTAGTCTAACCTAACCTAGCATACTTAACCAAATTTAGGTTAGTTTTCCCTAACCCTAGGTTAAACTACGGTTAAGATTTCTTTTTAATTTTAATTTTTTTTAAAATTTTGGAGATTGAGAGGGGGGGGCCCGACAATGGTGACGGTGGAGGGGGGGTTTGGGAGATGCAGGAGGCGAGGGGTGCGACAGTGGAGGTTGGGGGGGCGCAAAGGGAGAGGAATGGAGGGCCTTAAGGCCCTTGGCCTAGGAGGTAGGCAGGCGAGCGTTGCAGAGGGGGGAGGCAGCTGGGGCGGATTATGTTGTGGGCGGAGCGAGGCTAGCACGTCGCTGTTGGCGGACGAGCGCTATGTGTGTTGCCACCAGGTCGGCCTTGCCTTGCCTTAAGGCTTAAGGCAAGGGCGTAATAAGCCCTTAATATTATAAGGACATGAGCGGTTGGCGAGGAGAGAGAGAGAGAGAGAGAGAGAGGAGAGAGAGAGAGAGAGAGAGAGAGAGTGAAGGGGGGGAAGAAAGAGAGAGAAAGAATAGAGAGAAGAGGGGGGGAAAGAGGAGAGAGAGAGAGAGAGAGAGAGAGAGAGAGAGAGAGAGAGTGAAGGGGGGGAAGAAAGAGAGAGAAAGAATAGAGAGAAGAGGGGGGGAAAGAGGAGAGAGAGAGAGAGAGAGAGGGGGCAGAAAAAAAGAGGAGAGAGAAGAGGGGGAAGAGAGAGAAAAAGCGGGTGGAGGGAAGAGAGAGAGTGAAGGGGGGAAGAAAGAAAGAGAAAGATTAGAGAGAAGAGGGGGGAAAGAGGAGAGAGAGAGAGAGAGAGAGAGAGAGAGAGAGAGAGGGGGGGGGGGGAGAGAGAGAGAGAGAGAGAGAGAGAGAGAGAGGAAAAGAGGAGAGAGAAAGAGAGAGAAGAGAGGGGGGGGAGAAAAAAAAAAGGGGGTGGAGAAAAGAGAGAGGGGGTGGGGGGAGGAGAAGGGGGGAGTGTTGGGGGAGGAGAAAAGGGGGGTGGAGAGGGTGGGCAGAGGAAGGGGCTGTGGAGATGGGGGTTGGAGGTGGAGGGGGAAAAGGGTGGAGATGGGGTGGGTGGGGGTGAAGGGGGGGGAGATAGGGGGGTGGAGGGGGGGAAAGGGGGTGGAGGGGGTAGGTGGAGAAGGGGGTCGGAGTGGAGGGGGGTGGAGGTGGAGAAGGGGGGGAAAGGTGGGGGTGGAGGTGGAGAAGGGGGGTGGATGTGGAAAAGGGGAGAGGGGTGTAGAGAGAGGTAGAGAGATAATGGAGATGGGGGATGGAGGTGAGGGAAGGAAATGGGGGGTGGAGGAGAAAAAGGGGAGATGGGGTGTAGAGAGAGGTAGAGAGATGGTGGAGTGGAGGGTGATGGAGATGGGGGGTGGAGGAGGTGGGGAGATAGAGAGAGGTAGAGAGATGGTGGAGTGGAGGGAGTGGGGGATAGAGAGAGGTAGAGAGATGGTGGAGTGGAGGGTGATAGAGATGGGGGGTGGAGGAGATGGGGGGTGGTGGAGGAGATGGGAGGTGGAGGGGGATGGGGAAAAGGGGAGATGGGGTGTAGAGAGTAGTAGAGAGATGGTGGAGGGGAAAAGGAGGGTTACCTTAAGTGGGGGATGGACGGAAAAGTGGGAGGTGGTGGGGAGGAAGATGATGGGAGGTGGAGGTGGAGGTGGAGATGGAGATGGGAGGGGGGTGACAGAAAAAGTAGTGGTGGAGGGGGGGATTGATGGAAAAAGTGGTGGTGGTGGTGGAAATGGTGGATGAAAGTTGGAGGACGAAAAATAGAGATAGACGGAAATTATGAAGGCTTACGGAATGTGGAGAAGGAAGTGGCTAGCAAAAGTGTGCGAAAAGAATGAGGGGGGTTGGTGTTGCTTTTATAGGATGTGGGGGATTAAGGGTTAATTTTGGGTGTTTAGTGTATTAATGTGATTTTGTAAGTCAACATTATTCTTTTGCATCATTTGGAAGCATTTTTTCACTCCTTTCCCTTGAGGGATGTATCTTGAATGGTTTTTAGTAGGGGGTTCTTTTTTTCACACATGCAAGCACGTGCTCCACTTTCACTTCAGGCGAAACCTCCCTGGTAGCGATGCCAAATGTTGTCTCTGTTTTACCTAAATGCAGGTTCCAAGGGTGTTGGTCACCTATAGTCGTAGGTGTTCACAAGTATAGCATAGGTCCTTGGGTCGTATTCCGGTGAGAGGTATAGGCTAAAGCATGGAAAGCAGATCTCATGCGCGCATGAATCAGAAAGAGGGCTTGATTATAACGATTGATGGAGGCTCTCACCTCCACAGGAGTTCAAGGGTTTAGAAGGGGATTTCAAGGTTCGAAGGGGGACAGGGTTGAGAGAACTAACTAGGAGTTCTAGGGTTCAGAGGGGGTTGCAGGGTTTAGGAGGAGTCCAAGGTTGAGGAGTGGAGAGCTAGTCTCCTTCGTGGATTCGAGGGGTAAGGGTTGAGGAGGAGGGACAAGGAAGGAGGAGGAAGAGGGAGGAGAGTGGAGGAGGAGGGAGGGAGAGGGAGGAGGAGGAGGAGCAGGAGGGAGGAGGAGGAGGGAGAAGGAGGAGGAGGGAGGAGGAGGAGGAGGAGGAGGAGGAGGAGGAGGAGGAGGGAGGAGGGAGGAGGAGGGGAGGAGGAGGAGGGAGTACAAGGGTAGAGAGTGCAAGGGTAAGGGCATGCTAGAACATGATAGTGTAAGAGAGCATGGACGCAATGGAGATCAGTCGCATGGACACAATAGTGAGCTTGAACATTGAACCCAAAGACTGGGAGCTTCATTCCATTGAGAGATATTTATACATGTTGGTCTCTACACAATCTGTAGGTACCTCTGTGGTGGGACCTCTTTTGTAGGAGACCTTTTGGACAAGAGTCCCTCCACTTTTGG
Source organism: Dipteris shenzhenensis (assembly GCF_047967505.1). NCBI lineage: Eukaryota > Viridiplantae > Streptophyta > Polypodiopsida > Gleicheniales > Dipteridaceae > Dipteris > Dipteris shenzhenensis. The sequence continues at coordinate 8,585,989 of NC_141625.1, forward strand.
GGTGGAGGGACCTTTTGGGTCTCTGCACAAAGTGGAGAGACTTTTTGGGTCCCTACACAAAGTGGAGGGACCTCCGAAAGTGTAGGCTTTTAGTATTTCTCTCTCTATATTTAGTCTTTCTCTCTCTAGATCCTAATTTTGCAAGTATGATTGGATCTTTTCTAGAGAGGATTTTGGCTATCCTCATCCTTTGAGATTTATCATACTATCTTTCAGGCTCAAGATATTACAAGCGGAGCTTTGCCGCTACTCTACACACACAATGCTCTCATAGTTGTTGTCCTAGACTATAATTATGGCCCTTGTTGCCACAAGATTAACATCAATGAAGCTCATCATCCAAACACAGACATAGTCAAACATAGTTAAACTAGACAGCAATTATGGATCTGGGATCTACCAACATGAAGGCAATTGCCTATATATGTAACCACTCATGAATAAAGTTTTGTTCATTGTGCTTCATTGCTCCATCTATGAACCAACATGTGGTATCAGAGCTTGTTGAGAATCCTAGTGCCTAGAAAGAGAATCCATGAGATTCTTTGAAGATTCCCTCTTCTTCCCCAAATGGAGATTTCTTCCACGTTCCTCCCATGAATTGCCTTAAACCTATTCTCCACCTACAAGCGGCCATTGCACCCGCCCTTTTAGCTATAGATTCCCCTAGTTAGGGCACTTTTCCACTTGAGAGGAATTGAAGAAATATTGCTTCTACAACCCATGCTGAGACTCGCTCCATCCTGTGCCATTTCTATTAATTCAGCTTGCTGGAGCCTCCATTCCCAAAATGGTCTGAGGTGCACTTAGGCGACTCTATGGGCTAGCTACTACTGGTGAAATCTGAGGGCAAATGGTCAAGGGAATGAGGAGAAACTAAAGAAAACCTAGTCGGGTTTCGAAGAAGACATGGCTTTTGGAGTTGGAGAACATGCTGCTGCCCCTGGCACGGTGTGAAGCTTCATTTGGTCTGAGACTTGCATTGAGTCTTCTACTTCCAAGTACCTTTGATTGTGCAACAAATTCCCTCTGCTTGATGCTATGTGGAGTGAGGTAGCAATACTCCAAGGTTCCTCAGTTTTTTGCAAGCATTTCTAGACTATTTTTGAAGTTTGATGCTACACTAAATGCTAAGGTGATGCTTGAGGAGTTAAAATACAAATCAGAGATTCAGAGATTATTTTCTCAGATTAGAGAATGTTATTTGAAGCTCAGCTGATTGTGATTTCTTGACAACATGCCAAGTTCTCAATCTTCTTCAAATGCCAAGAAGACTACAAGGACAAAATACAAGGTAAAGAACACCCCAGTTAAGAGGTTGTGGGAGAAGCCAACTGGTTTTGCATATGCCAAACAACTAGGATTTTTTGAATTCTTATCTAGCAATTTGCATCTATATGGTGAAGGTGATTTCTTTGTTCAGAAAGATTGACCTTTTGTAAAGGGATTAGACACTACCACCATTAAATTGGTAAGGCCTTCCCAAATGGCCTCCAAACTCAAAATAGATAAGTTTGAGGGAGAGGGGTTTCACACTTGGCAGACCAAATTGAAATTTATTCTCATGAAAAAGGGAATATGGAAGGTGGCTAATGGAAAAGAAACTAATCCTACAACTAGGGAAGGAGAAGCTTCATGGCTTCCTAAAGATGAAAAAGCACTAGCCATAATTGCTCTTGGTTTGAGTGATTCTTTTATCCACCACATTGATGGATGTGAGACTCCTTATGCTGCATGGACTCATCTTGAGCATGTTTTTGGAGCACAGGGGAGATGCTCTGAGTTTAGCTTGCTTATCAAGTTCTTTGATTTTAAATTGGATAGAGGAGAATCCATCTCTTCACATCTAAATTCAGTGAAGAGCATATTGACACAGTTATCTGGCATCAAGTTTAATCTTGATGAAGATATTGTAATTGCCATCTTACTTAGAAGTCTAACTCAAGAATATGGCACTATTGTCACCACACTCACGAATATACTAGAGATAAGTCTAGTGGAAATTGAAGCATCCCTCTTGGAAGAGGAAAGGACGATTACAAAGCAATGACTACAAAGAAGGGGCATATTTGGCCAAAAGCAACTTCAAGGGAAAGAGCAAAATGAAGTGCAACTTTTGTGGGAAACTTGGACACTTTGAAAAAGAATGTTATGCAAAGAAGAGATGTTCAGCCAACCTTGTTGAAGAAGCAGAGATAGAAGAAGAAGAAGAACCAGAGGATGTTAAATCTCTCACTGTTTACAACACCCAAGTCAACAATTCTGACAAGTGTGAGGACCCATATGTTTTCTAAGTTGTGTGTGTGAGGTCAATAATGGTTCTCTGCCATGGATAGTCCATCCTTAAATGATTGTTAGTCTTTTGAGATTTTTTCCTTGTTGGACTCATGGGGATTCCCATGCATAGTCATTGTCTATCTCCCACTTGCAAACCAAGAGTCCTAAGAGTGAGTCACAGGTTGGGGCCATGTGTGTTGCCACATGATGGTGGGCAAGCCATGGAGCATCCCATGTACTATTGCTAAGGGATGATGTCATCAATTTGTGGGGGAGAATGAAGGGCAAATTGATCGATGTGTGTGTGTGTGCCTATGGGCTTGGAGTCCTATGCAAGGAGTGTGAGTGTAGGTGTGCTAGAAGGTTCTAGTAACTTGGTAGTTAGGTATGTCAAGTTGGTGTGATGTGTGGATTTGGAGTGATCATAGGAGGTGACTGATTGAGATAATCATGGAGATAATTATGGATCTGGGATCTACCAACATGGAGGCAGTTGCCTATATATGTAACCACTCATGAATAAAGCTTTGTTCATTGTGCTTCATTGCTCCATCTATGAACCAACACAAGCTTCGTCTCGAACTTGAAGAATTGATTCTCGCGATCCATGGGGAAGAATGAGGGCTACCGAGTGATAAGGGAATCAATGAAAGAGGAGTTTGAGGACATAACTGACAAAATTTTGGTAGAGTCTAGGGGAAACTACTATGGTGATGACCTGGCGGGATAGGGCTCCTTTATATAGATTTGGCTATCCCCATGATTAGCAGGATGGCGTAAGGCAACAGTCAATGGGATCCATGGATGGCAGTGATCAGCGAGATCTGTGGATGGCAACATCAGTGAGATATGGTTATGGCAGTGATCGACGTGATCTATGGATGGCAACGGTCGACGGGATCTATGGATGGTGACAATCGGCAAGATATTGTTATGGCAACAATGATCGGCATGATCTATGGATGGGGACCATCGGTGGCATATGGTTATGGTAGCAACTGGTGTGAGGTGACGATCAACGGGATCTATGGATGGCGATGATCGACAAGATACGGTTATGGCAACAATCAACATGATCTATGAATGGCGATGGTTGGCAGGATATGGTTATGGCAACGATCGGCATGATCTGTGGATGGTGACACTCGATGGGATCTGTGGATGGCGACGATTGGCAGGATACAGTTATGGCAGCAACTAGTGTGATCTGTGGATGGCAACGATCGATGGGATTTGTGGATGGCGATGGTTGGTGGGATACAGTTATGGCAGTGATCGACATGATCTATGGATGGCGACGATTGGCAGGATCTATGGATGGCGACGATCAATGGGATATGGTTATGGCAGCGACCGGCGAGATAATGTCTTAGGAGAGTAAGGAAAGGGAAGAAGGGAAAAAAGGGGGAAGGTGGGAGAGAGAAAGGAAAGGATGGGGTGTACAGGTGAGCAGTGAGGTGGACTGTGACGTCAGCATGCAAAATTTTGAAAAGAATACCAAAGGGACATATTTACCCTAATCACCTAGTGCTGACCGTGGATGCACATGGGTGTATGTGCAGGGCAGTGACTTGTGGGCTATGGGTGCATTGGGTGATATGCCTACCATACTAACTCACCTAGACCTGGACTCGACGATCATGTGGAATGTGATGTTGATGATAGACACCGTGCTACCGCATAGCATGTTAAAAGCCATGTAGAGCATGTGTCCAGCTTGTTTCTTACCTTGGATGCCAGAGGTACACTGGCATTGTGATGAGTTCTTGCGGGATGGTCCTTAGTAAGGATAAAAAAGCACTCCACACAAAAAAACACACAACAAAAAAAAGCACCATTCACACCATTAGATCTCTTCAACATCAATGTCTAAGATTGTGACAAGTGGCTTGATGAGAGCTCACAAAGAGGAAACTTCCCTCTAGGCTGCCTATCGTAAAAAAATTGTAACTTCACTTCTAAGACGAGTTTCATTACTAAGGCTACCTTCCAGGCAGGCCAAATATACTCACATGTACAAAGTTGAGATAATATTTCAAGCAATGAATCAATCACTCCAAATTTCACATATGCCCAACACACATAAATTTTAAATACATCCTAAGACTTTCTTGGGTCATAATAGGACCCCCCATTGTGAGAAAACAATTAATTAGTTATGGTGTGGGGGGGAGAGGGGGGGAAGGGAGGGAGAGGGGGGGGGGTTGCATGATCTCAAGGTTTCATGTGCATCCATGTGTCATGATCTGGGAGAGTTCAGGGAACGTTCTGGAGATTTGCATGGTTTTGTTAAATGCTACTATTTGTGATTTCGCAGGTGATCATTGTGATGATGTTTTGGTTTTGCCATTTCCCAGGTGATTTCAAGGCTAGTGTTCGTGTTGCAGTCACGGGTGATTTGGAGTGTCATTTTCATGATGGAGTGGTAGCTGATAAAGTTGGCGCTGGGGCAAGGGGGATTGGTTGTGGGTAGAATGAAAGGGAAGTCTTTGGTGAGGCGATGAGCAGATGAAGTCAGGGAGAACAGGGTGGATGGGGAGCTATAAGAATGCCATCACAAGTTCCTTTTTAATGCAAAAGGAGCCGACAATGTGACAGATTAATTTCCAATGTTATTTGCATGACTACGAGGAAGTGTGGAAGACCGAAGGTGAAAAGTGGAGATGGTGAGAAAGTGTTTGAGTTAAGCATCACCATTGGTGTAGGAGGGGATGACGTTGATGTCCATTTGATTGATCGTGTGGAAAAGTTTCTTGAGGAGGCTTGTGTGTCTGGCTTTTGTGCAATGGAGAGAGGGAGGTACTCTTGCATCTTCATTTCCAGATGGTAATAAGATTTTTTGCTAAAAGTATTCATGCAGTCAATAAACTACTAGTGAAATACCTAGGTTAGGATGTCAAACGGCTTAAGGGTGGATTGATAATATATGGGGCTTTGAGGCAGCATAATCTACATACCTTTCATGGGATGATGGGTTATTGCCTAAAAGACTATGTAGAGTCTCACTTCAAGAGTATGTGTAAGAATGTCAGTCGTGAAGATCTCGATTTTGATTTGGAGCTGTATGTGCGATACAGAGTAGATGAAATCATGAAGATGGTCTATTTGAGTAGCAAAAATCTATTTGATCATTGTTTCATTTACTTGAAGTTTAAATTGGGTTGCAGATTGGGCATGCCACTGAGCAAATGTTTGTTGAAGATGCTGAAGTCGGGTCAGTATTATCCGTCAACAGCGTGGGTGGTTCCTTACTAAGAGAAAGGCATGGATGTGAGGAGAGCCCAATCTCTATGGAAAGCAATGATCTCGCTAAGGTTGTATACTAAATGCCTTAAAGTAAAATTTCAAGCACAGTACGCATGACATTGGCTGAGAAACTGGCACACTAAATTTGCCACACGATCAACTTACATATTATATCAACAACTGAACTTGACAATTGGGTGAGGAAATCCAAATGAAAATAGTCCATGTCATTTACTCAAAGTTTACATGAATCTACATTTCACATATTTTCACAACAATTAGCTTCACGAAAGTTAATTTAAGTTTTCTTCATTATTGCAGTGAACAAAGGATCCTCTAAATTCCAATGAGGCATTTGCTCCTAGCATTGCTTTTATAGGATGTCATATGAGCACCCAAACATTGTCCATCATAGATTGGAATTTTCAAGAAGTTGGCATAGCCTCTTCATATAATTTGAAATCTGTTGTTGATTTGGGATGTAAAGAAAAAGTTTAGGATAGAAATTTTAAGACAACCCTCTCGATTCTAAAACAACATACATTGGTGTCTAGAGACCATCACCATATGAGCTTAGTAGATGCCTAAAATTGAGGTTGCTGCTCGTAGACATGGTGCAAGAAATGTACTCAAAGTGTCTGTGAAATCACTATCTGAATCAACTGCAAAACAGTGACTATATCAAGTGAAAGATGAACTATCGGTGAAGATAGAACTACAGTATATAATCCAATATGTTACAAGGCTTGTGAAAAATGTGTTAAGGCATTAATACCCTGTGGGGTTGCATAGATTCCAAGGGGTGCAAGTGGCCACAACCCTTCAGTTAGTGGTTGCAATCGCATACGTTGTATATCCATGGGACCAAGTGTCTCTTGATCATTATGCATATTCATGGATTTGGATATACTTCGTCTTCAGTCCTTTTTGCATTCTCTGTGTCGTGTATGTGTGAGTGTGCACGTTTATCTTCCTCCCATACCGTCTGCAACTTAGGGCGTTACACATTGGCACCACAATTAACTCAAAGGTTTCATACATGTGGTGTGTGTGTCGAGTCCTATGGTGCACCATTCATGTCAGCATTGCCTAGAGGGACGGCATGTGATGCCATGACCACCATGACTGTAGGGTTCAGTGGTGGCTGAATTATAAGCTCTTATCATTCAAAAACAACAACAACAACTCAGTACTATGCTTGAGAACCTCTTTGCAGTGAACACACGGCCCTTTCCACGGGGTGGGCATGCAATGGAAGGGGGGGCGGGGGGGTGTAAGGGGAAAGGGAGGGGGGGCATGCATGCAAGTGGCAAGGGGAGGGGGGACACATGCATGTAAGGGGCAAGAAAGGGGGGGCAGCACATGCGTGCAAGGGGCGAGAAGGGGGGCACAAGAGGGAATGAGAGGTGACGCATGCAAGTAAGGTGCATGTGCACAAAGGGGCTAGATTTATACATGATGAAGAGGAAGGGTATGCAAGCATGCAAGAGGGAATGGGAGGTGGCACAAGCAAGCAAGCGAGGGTGCACATGCCCAGGAGATAGACACAAGTAGATGAGCCATGGGGGGTCATGGAGAGGAGGAGGGAACAAATCAGTGCGGTGATAGGCTGCATCTCAGTGGATTGTAGTAGCAAATTTATGTCATGTGCATTCATCTTCCCAATCATTTGGAATTGCCATTCAAAGTCCACGAGGCAACTCCTTCAAAGTCCACAAGGCAACTCCTTCGACCACCTCAAGGGAGGCTCTCAACACATTCTCTCAGGGACGCACAAGCATCCCTACTATCAGTCAAGTAACAATCGGGGTTTAGTCATAATCCTACACATGGTAGACTCGCGCAATGACCAATTAAGTGAATCAACGACTCCTCTCATACTAAGTTGGATTACTATTGCAACATTGCTCATCAGTAGGGTGGTGAAACTAACCTATCTCATGATGGTCTAAACCCAGCTCACATTCCCTATTGGTGGGTGAACAATCCAACACTTGGAGATCACATAGGAAGAGCCGACATTGAAGGATAAAAAAGGAACGTTGCTATGAACGTTTGGCTGCCACAAGCTAGTTATTTTTGTTGGTAACCTTTTTGACACCTCTAGCTTCAAATTTTGAAACACTAAAGGATCAATAAGCCATGCTTTCACAGTTTGTATTTGTACTACAAATCAAAATCAAATGAGCTTTTTCGTCACTACTGGTGCAGCTCGAGTAGACCCACGACAACCTCCGAGGTCAGTTTGCAGACCCCTAGACCCAAATCTCAGAGCTAATCCTTTTCCCAAAGTTATGGATCCATTTTGCTGACTTTCCTTACCTACATTATTCTATCAACCAGAGGTTGTTCACCTTGGAGATCTGATGCGGTTATGAGTATGACTAGGCACGATCAGCCATCGCTCCTCTAGTTCTTCATGGGCAGTCAAGACATCACGAGACATGCGGTTCTTTACCAACCAATGGACCCTATCTCTAGGTGATCTAATTTTAGAGTGGGCGGGATGTTAAAAAGAAAAGAGAAATCTTCTTGGGGCCCCCACCGACATCTCCGGATGCGATCATGTTGCCATCCATTGCCACGTCCCGGTTTGGGAATATTGACCCGATTCCCTTTCGATGTGTGGCACGCAGTACGCCCTTGACACAAAACTACCACATCTCTTAGGATTAACTAGCCCATGTCCAATTACTATTAACATGGAACCTTTCTCCACTTTGTTCTTCAAAGTTCTCATATGAATAATTGCTACTGCCACCAAAATCTGCACTGGGGACCGTTTCACTTGAGCTCACACCCAGAGCTGTGCCATGACCCCCATGCCCTCCTACTCATCGAGGCCTCACACTCACCTTGATGGACTGATATAGGTCGTGTGCTTCAGTGCCAGCCATTTTTGGCATTAGTTGATTTAGTAGGTGAGTTGTTACACACTTCTTAGTGGATTTCGACTTCCATGATGACCGTCCTGCTGTCTTAATCAATCAACACCCTTTGTGGGATCTAGGTTAGCATGCAGTTTGGCACCGTAACCCAACTTTTGGTTCATCCCACATCACCACTTCTACTTACAAAAAATGGCCCACTTGGAGCTCCCATTCTGCATCGAGGTTCAACAAAGAAATCGTAGGGCCACTTACCTATTTAAAGTTTGAGAATACGTCAAGGGTGTTACACCCCCGATGCCTCTAATCATTTGCTTTATCTGATAAAACTATGCAATGAGCTCTAGCTAACCTGAGGAAAACTTCAAAGGGAACTAGCTACTAGATGGTTCGATTAGTCTTTCACCCCTATACTCAAGTTTGATGAATGATTTGCATGTTAGTATCGCTACGAGCCTCCATGAGAGTTTCCTTTGGCTTTGCCAAGCATAGAGTGTGGTGCAAAGTGCATACAATCATTTTGGGCTATGCCAAGGCAGGGAACCTGTGTAAGTAGACATCCACTTAATCCATAGACCACAGCTTGATCCATCCCCAAATAAGAAAGTACATTCATTTTATCATAGGAACCAAATAAGAAAGTACATTCATTCTGATGATTGCATCAAGATCGACACTCTCTAATTTTGATACCCCACCATGGCCAACAAAATGGTAGTTGTACTGTCTCCAAAACCCGGAGAACCCGCCTGCACCGGAGAACCCGCCTGCACTACCACATGCATCTAGAGGAGGGTGTCTTGGAACGATGCTCTGGCATGTCTCCAAAACCACTGCACATTGCTACCGTGCAATCTGGATGTCCCACTCTCATCAGATCTCATCCTAGCATGACCAGCAAGTCATACAGCTGCTCCATGTTGATGGCCACTATTTTGAGAACTGTTGCTATGAAATCTCCCAATGCATCTGACGTTCGTCTGCTGTGCAACTCCGCAAAGATGCTATGAAGGCTCTCTTCATGTAGCATGTGGATCTGATGCACGGACCGCTCCACATTCCAGACCTACTCTTTAAGTGTGCGGAGTCAGGCTTCGTTCTGTTGGAACTGCGCCAACTGTTGCTGGAGTTCTACATTCTGTGTCCTCAAGTTTTTGTTTTCTCTTTGCAACTCTTCCAATTGTGCTCCATCAACCTAATGAGATTTCCATTGTCACAACAGCTGAATCAAATCACGTCTAGATGCCTCCAACTGGGCAGGTGGTGATGCTAGTTGTGAGGTCTGTGGAGCCATCATCAATGGCGACTGCTTGCACAGTTGATGAACATTGCTCGTTGTAATGGAAGTGAGCATACCAACTGCATCGACATTGTAGTCATTCCTTCCACTGGCATAGGGACCACACTAGTTTGTGGCACTAAAATGCTCAAGATCCACTCTTGCCCATTGATGGAGGGATGAGCCAAACCTTGTTGTAGTGCCTGCCAATAATCCGATGCTGGAAATTCCCACAGGAGTACTCACCAGACTTGTTACTGGAAGGGGATTGGTAACTTGGCTCAATGTTGTTGTTCCTACTAGGCTGGTTGTCACTGTCGTATTAGGTTGGGTATCTACATCGATCATTGGAGGTGGTGTCATAAACTGCTACAAATGTCTGCTGACGCATTGTGACTTCTCCAAAAGTTGAGATCGATGGAGGCACAGGTGCTGACGACACTACTTAAGACACCAATTGGGAGGAGACTGGTGGAGGTAAAGGGGGCACTAGAGCAGCTGAGGTCGGCGTCGCCTGTGTGCAAGCTTGCGATGATGAACTACCACCCTCTTAATGGTGCTTCCTCTTCCTTAGGATAGATTCTTGGCTCATCAGGCACTAGCGCCCTAATGATAGTGTTGAGGTACAAGGGAACTTCGGTGTCACCAATGATTGGGAAGAGAAGGTTGAGCACTTGGCCCAACTTTGTCGTAGTCATCTCGCTGGGCCCCTTGTTGCTGCTCTTGCCACCCTTGTTGCCTCTTATGAAAGCTGCTCCTTGAAAACCACTGCCCATGCTACTAGCTGTGTCTTTTCCAACAACAATATCCCATGGGTATGAATCAAAATTGTGTATGCCTTGGCCTGAAGGAAGAGAGACTCTAGTACCCATCTGTAGCCTTTCCTTAGATGCATGTCGTCATTGTTGCTCAGTCGATACTCTCCTCGTACCACTGGCCCAAACTCCTCCTCTAAAGTTGTTGCATCAAGCATTAGGAAATCTCGTGTTTCTCCATCCATAGGCAAGCATAGTTGATCATAAATCAACTCCATGGTCTGGGCCCATCCAGCATGTCCACGTGATCACCTTGCTCTAGCTACCTGCACAAATGCACCGTTTGAGGGTGCTGACAATTTGAGCCCAATCGATGCTCAAAAAACCTAGCCTCAGTAGACTCAACCAACGACGACGACCGATCATCTCTTCTTGTGACCTCGGAGGGGTGTCACAATGTTGGTTTGCACCAGTGCCATACCCATGAGTCTAGGAGAAGAAGGAGAGATAGGAAGGAGGTGTTGGAGGTGAGGGGAATGCTAGAGATGTGGAGGTGTGAAAGGTAGGAATAGAGAATTGAGAGTGTGAGGAAGAAAATAGGAAAGCAAAAGTGTGAGGAACTGGTCATGACCAAGGAGTATAGCTAAACTGAGTTGATGCTCGAGCGTAGTGGTGGGTAAATGCATGGCGGCTATTGTTGAACTCAAGCTCCCATCAGCAGGTATGTGCTCATCACCGCAAGGAGTGCACAACCCCACCATTGGATACTATGCACCTACCCCAATCCATGGAATGAGTACTTTGCACATGATTGGGAATGGGCATTTAATACGGCCTTCATGGTGATATCTCTGCAACCAAAATCAGTTCAGCGCAATGGTAACACCCGCCCATGCAGATCTTCCAAATAGAATGAAGTCGATCTACAATACTCTCATTAATTTTGATTTAAATAAAAAATGATATACAAATTAATGAAATTAAAATTATGAAATGGTAGATTTGCCTCTCCACTTTATGCTAGATTAACTAATTAACTAATCAACTAATAACTAATAACTAATTAATTAATTAATTTACTAACCCCTCCCCTATAACCCTCCATTTATTAATTAACTAATTAATTTACTAATGCCCTTCCCTTAACTAATTAATTCACTAATCCCCATTCCCTATAACCCCTCCTCTTAACTAATCCCATTTCTTATAACCCCCCTTCCCCTTAACTAACCCTTTACTTATAATCCCCTACCCCTCCCTTATAACCCCTCTTAACTAACCCTTTACTTATAATCCCCTACCCTCCCTTATAACGCCCTTATTCCCTAGCAGCATAAACCCCTTACCCTTAACTAACCCTTTACTTATAATCCCCTACCCCTCCCTTATAACCCTCTCCCCCTTATTCCTTGGCGGCTACGGCCGTCAGGGAATAAGGGGGGGGGTTCACTACCCCTCCCCCTTATTCCCTGGTGGCCGTGGGAGGGGTAGTGACCCCTCCCATCCCGCCACCTCTCTTTCGATGCCCATCCCCTCTCCTTTTTTCCATCGCCCAGGACGCACCGACCACTGCATCTTGAGCTTCCTCGACATGTGGCCCATGTGATTGTTGAAGAGAAAGTCTAGTTGCCCCTTCTTTAAAAATTTCTTCATCAATGCGAGTTCTACTCATCTCTCCCTTCGAGCTTGAACTACCTAGGTCAAGTAATAGCTCTCCATTCTGTCTTCCTATAAACTGCTCTAGAACATTGAGTCAGAATTCCATGGACTCCTACGGAGGCAACCTGTCCTCAACCGCAATGCAGAGGCTTGGCACAACATATTGCATCGGTGTAATGGCCTCCACCCCAAATGCCAATTTGAATGGTGTCAGGCTGATGGCAACTTTGAATGACATACGGTATTGCTAGACTGCAAAAAGGAGCTTCTCATCCCACTCTGTGTGATGACTATTCACCAATAACGTGATAATTTGCTTGAACTGCTTGTTGGAAGACTCCACCTTGCCATTCGCTTACAAAGTAGTAAGACGATGATTTTTTGTGAATGACCATGTATAAATTCATCATTTCCTTCACCACTTGTGCCAAAAAATGCTTCCCTCTGTCGCTAACCAACTCAATCGGGTAGTCGAACTGATAGAACACATCCTCGTATAAACACTTGGCTATGTAGCTTGTGATGTTGTCTTGTAGACCCAAGCTTCCACCCACTTGGTGCAATAATATGTGGTTGCCATCACATAGCAATTTTGGGTTTGTGCAGTCGCAGGCTTGAAGGGACCCATGAAGTCCAATCCCCACTTTTGGAAAGGGCCCAAAGGAAGTACTGGTTGCATCATCATGCGGTCTTTGAAGGCTATCCCAGCCGTTGACATAGATCGCACCGTAGCGTCAATCGACACACATTATTTTGTAGTGTTGACCACCACAACTCTGCTTGCATCACCTTCTTGGCCATAATTTCTCCTGCAAAGTGACCACCTGCCACTCCGTAATGTGCCTCTATCAGCACCGCTTCTTGCTCATGTGGCAGCATAGAATGGAGCAAAACATTCGTCAAATATCTGCGGTAGAGCTGACCAACCACCACTTCGAATCCATGGCTTCTGAGTGCTAGCCACTTTTGTTGATCCCTATTGAGATAATTCGGCATCTATTGGGACATCATGAAGTGCATCATCTCATCATACCATGACCATGGAATACCCTAGGTTACCAACCCCTCAGATGGCTCTGCAACAGCTACCATGACTACATTGAGCTCCATGTCCAGGAACTCATCTTCAATGCTAGTTGCAGGTTTCCCTATTTCAAGGTGAGATAGGTAATCTACCACCACATGCTAGGATCTTAGTTGATGTACCACCTCAAAATCATACTCTTGTATAGCAGTAGCATCCATTGTGCTAGTCGGCTTGTCAAGTTCTGCTACTTGACCAAGTACAACAACACCGAATGGTTGACATGAAATACAAGGCAGAGCCCCAACAGATAGTGCTGAAAATTCTTCATAGAAAAAGCCATCCCCAAGCCGTCACGTTCTGTCACTACTGAGTAATTCTACTCTATTGGTGATAGTCTATGACTTGCATAGTAGACTGGCCACCTCATTCTGTTGCATTAATACACTACCAATTGCTTGATCTGATGGGTCCACAAACACATGGAAAATCTTCTCCCAATCTAGAGGAACCAATATAGGTTCTCAGGAAAGTTGCACCTTCAACTATTGATATGCCTTCTCACAATTTGCGGACCATACGAAAGTTTTGGGCTCCATATGCACCCCTGGGGGATTCACAGGGGGAAACTTATGATATCACATGAGTGTACAATAGGGGGTTTTTTTGAAATGAGGCATAAGCTTATACATTAGGGGTGGGGGCCCTTTTTTTTCCCCAATATTGAATTTAAGCTAGGGGGACCATGTCATATCTAAGAAGGGGGGACATAATATAGGTTACCTTGGGTAACTAGTCCAAACAAGTTTGACTTTGTGTATGGTTTTAAATAGTCATAAGGAAAGTAACCTAAATTTTCTTATTGTGTAATCTAAATGCTTGAGAGAGAATGTAGATTTAAGGAAAGGGGGGGACATAATGGAATTTTGGTGGTATCTTATAAGCTTAAATAGGGGTGTCTTGTCATCCTACGTGGATCTTAAATAGGGGGTTTTCTTGAAGTTCATGCACGCAGGTGACGTTCCCCTTTAATGAAGAGTGAATCCCCCGGGTATGCACCAAAGCATTTAGGGCTATGGTCATGTGAGACAATAATCAAAGGTGGTGACCATGCCATCGTATGTCCCAGGAATCATAGGCATTATTTTGGGTTAGCTGGTGCTGGTGCCTGCATGATTGCTTCCACCTTATAAGGGTCCACCGCTATTCCTTAAGTGTTGATCACATGCCCCAACAGGCGGTCACCTCGGACTGCAAATGCACACTTCATTGGATTCAAGATGAATGACACTTCTTTGCAGCGTTGAAAGCAGAGCCACAAGTGATCCAAGTGATTGGCTTTGGTTCCAAACATGCCGAGGTCATCTAGAAAGATTCTCATGAAATCTATTAAACATTCCTCAAATATCTCCTGCATAGCGCACTTTAAGGTTGATGGTGCATTCTCATGAAGTCTGTTAAATATTTCTCAAATATCTCCTGCATAGTGCACTAGAAGGTTGATGGTGCATTTTGCAATCCGAACCACATGACCATGGACACATATACCCCCTAGACCATAATGAAAATGGCTAGTCCTCTGGTGCCATCAAAATCTGATTGTACCACTGTGCCGGTAATCAACACAAATTCGCAGCTTCTTATTTTTCTTGGGCACAATCACAATCAGAGAAATCCCCTCCAGATCCTTGATCGATGTAGTGAATCCCACTTGGAGTAGCCATTCTAGTCTAGTCTTGACCTGCTTAGCCACATGCAAATTCATGTGATAATAGTGCATTTTGGTGGGCACGGCGTCCTTCTTCAGGTTAACCCAGTGCTAGTAGTAAAACTTTGGGTCCAGCCCCTGCATATCAAAATAATCTCAGACGAGGTCTGAATGAAAACCTCTGGAAGGACTTCCACACCGTCTTTATTCATTTGGGACAGAACCCATTTTGGCTATGTGTCTGCCATCATCACTACTCCAAAGCTTGGTTTTGGAATCATCTTGGAACTTCTGGTATGACCTCTGGATTGTCTTGGTTCCTACATGACCGTAGGATTTGGTGCCTCCTCAAACTAGACTTTGCAGACTTTCCCTACTGTCGAGGTAGATGTCACCTTATCTTCCATTGGGGCAAGGCACTCATTCTACCAATGACCTTAACCTAGGCAAAAGAAGCATGTCTTCGCTCGCAAACCACCTCGTCCTCTTCCACTTCATCCACGACCGTGGCCACCTCCATTGCCACCTCTGGTTGGAGGTTGTTCTTGAACTTTTGTAGTACCAACTTGCTGCACATACGCCACTAAGGGCTCTGTAGCTGGAGGTGTTCACCATTAAGGTTGGCCTTGTGTGAGCAGGCCACGTTTGTTGTAGTTGCACTGCTCCATTGTGTGTGTATTAGTCAAGCAAATTGCACACCATTTCTGATTCATCGTGCACTCCATTGCAGAATGACTTGGATTCCTATAGTGCACACATCAAAGATCTACATTTGGATGTCCCGCTGAGTGACTTGCGGACACTGTGGAGTTTCCCTTACCTCCTTTTGAGGTTTTTTAAGGCTTCTTTTCCCCCTTCACCTTTGATTTATCACTGCTTTCTTCGGATGAGCTTTCTGCTGAACCAGACTCTTCATCACTATCCCTTTGTTTCTTTCTTGAAGATTACTTTTTGGATCTTCCCTTACTCTTGGATGATCATCTGTGCTTTGTTATTGCCCCTTGCAATGCTTCACCCGCCTGGATTGCCTCACTGATTAGGTCATTCAAGGGTAAAGTGACTTTGTCCACCATCGTCACCATTGTAGTCTAGACATCCTTGGCTAGGCCATCGTTGATAAAATATTTGTTCAATACCTCCACTTCTGGTCATTGAACCACTAGAACCCTTTGCAAAAGTTGGCGATACTGAGCTGCATAGTCCTCCACGTCCTAATAACATTATCTCAAGATCTCGTTAGCCCCTCCAATGTCTGTGGAATCATTTTCTCCTTACAAAACCACTGCAAGAAAGCGGCCTTGATTTCATCATAATTTTGGAAGTGGTATGAGGCATACTCCGTCAACCAATGTGATGCTTTAGCCTCCAATGTGGACTAAAAGAATGCCTCCTTCCACACTAGATCCACCACACCAGGCACATTGAGAGCATAAATTTTATCGAGCTAGTGAATGTGGGCATCTAGATCATCACGAGTCTTCCCTTGGAACTTCGTATACTTCACATTAGTCTTAACGGAAATGAGAGAGGGAGAGAAAGGTGTGCACACAAGATACAAACTGTACATTAATTGTATTCCAAGGAAAATAGGAATATATACATGGACCCCTTAGGGTTAGGGTTGGGTTTGTCCCATAACCCTTATGGTGCAATTTACACACAGGGTGTGTGCATGATTAGGTGGACTTGATAGCTGTGTCCCGAACATCACTAGCAAAGTGGTAGCCATCGTGTTGCTACTTGGTACAGGGAAAGCTATGCAATTGGAAAAGGGAATCTATTATGTATAGCAATGACCACGTGGAAAGCTGCCAGTAGGTCTGAATTCTCTCGCCCCATGGTTTGAATTTCGCTCAGTTTACAGCTCAAATCTCTCTCTCTCACACATGAGCTCTCTCTTAGACATGATTTGTCTCTCAAATCTATCTATTCTCTCTCCACATCCATGTCACACTATTCCCTCTCCACACACTGTTCCATCTCCAAGACCTCTCCACTGTGAATCGGTGTGCATGGCAACATCATTACTAGCATTCTCTTGGGACATCATCAAAATGAGAGGTTTGCACCTTTCTATTCAGCTTACCATTATTTCCTTGTGTGGTGAAACTCCACGCCAGAGACCTCTCAGTTTTTATATGCTTTCAAACCTCTCACTTTCTATTTAGCTTACTGCTATTTCCTTGTGTAGTGAAACTCCATGCCAGAGACCTGAGCTTCGAAGGCATTTTGGCAGAAAACGCTGAAAATATAGGCATACAAAAAATGTGGTAAGAGAGTGTTCAGTGCATTGACAAGTGATGATATTTTCTTGGAATCATTGTTTGTATTTGGCTCTTTCTAATATAGCAGTGCACTTCTAATGCCAGACAAATTCGGGTGCAACTAAAAGCACCTAAAAGCTTCTGGTTGAAGGCACAAACATTGCGAAAATTAAGAGAATGGTGGTTCAGTAGACTTTGAAAATTATGAGAGTGTGATGAGTACATCAACAAGATTACTGAGAACCTCGAGCTGGATGTGGCTTGGCTTGTGCTCATCTGAAGATATTAGACCATGTGACTCAAAATTGCTATACTTCAGGCTGCTTCTATTTTTTTGGTTTTTTGGTTCTCTTAGAAGACTACCCTATATGGCCTGTGTATTGAATGTTATGACCATTAATTCATACCATAATTTCTCTACAAAAGAAGAAAGGACTGCTTAGAAACTATTGCAACTATACAGAATAGCTTTAAGGTGCAAGGAAAATGGAGGAGGTATTCCAATACATTACACGTGCCTTTTTGGGAGTATGTTACCCTACAACCCTCAAAGAATATCATTGAAGAGAAGGATGAAAGTGATGATCTAGCATTTGAAGGACATCATGATGCCTTGAGTGATGCACTTTGTGTTGGTGATAATTTTGCTGTTATAACTCCTCCTGCAATGATGAGCTTGTGGATTTCTATATTCTAAAATGCACATAGGAGAAGGAAAAGACAAACGTTCCACTCAAAGATGCATAGGGGAATGTTTGTGGTCGAGGCTCATTTGTGGTCAGGGATATTGGTACAAGCAAACTCAAGGAAATCCATACGAGTACAAGCTTTTAAGGTTGGAGCCTGAAGTCTACATCGAGTCCCACCTTGTCGAAGCTATCAAGTTTCCAATGGAATGGGAAGGACATGTGAGAACACATGTATTGTCCTCTGAAGTGTATGAAGCTGTTTATAACAGCATTCCATTTGATATGTAGAACAAGCATCATGTAATACAATGCTATCACATAATCCGAGAAGTTAGTGGAAATAAAAAATAGGAACAAGTGTAGGTTACCGCTTACTTTCTTGATAACTTCCATTAAATGAAATACGCTATGTTCTCTATTTTGGTTGGTTCTTTTCATGACTTCGATCTCATTTGCAATATATGAAAATGGGGCACTTAATGCAGAATAGGTTTACACATTTGTGATGAATAGGCATAACACATTTAGGTGCATGGAGTCAAGGTGCCTCATGCTACCCTAGTGTCAAAGAAGAGGGTTAATATTGTGAGCAATGTCATTGTATGTGGTTGCTATCAATTTCGCTCAAAGTAGGTGATCTCTCTCACGATGCTAGCTACCAGCTATTTTATGGCTTGACCACCTAGGTAAAATTATGTGTGGTGGTAGCCACCACCTGTTATGTTGGTAGTTACCACCTGGTAAACATTGTGCTCTTTGTTGTGGTCGAAGCTACGACCTGGCAAAAATTATGCTCACCTAATTAACAGATTGACTAACTCAAACCCCTTCCAAAAAGAGCATGTACACAAACAATCCTAAGACTCTAATCTTTCACTCAATTGTGCATAGCCATGCGACATAAACTTTCAGTTAAAGAAGCACCATTTATGCATTTATAATTGAAAGACATTGCCTTGGATCACATAGTCCCCATATTGTATCCAAATTATGTGTTGTGGTAGCTACCAACAACTATTATGTTGGTAGTTGCCACCTGGGAAACATCATGCTCTCTATTGTGGTGGTAGCTACCACCTGTTATGTTGGTAGTTACCACCTGGTACACAGTGTGCTCTATGTTGTGGTGGTAGCTACCTACAACTAGACCACTAGCAACCACCTGGCCATAAATTCAGCTCTCTGTTATGATGGTATCCACTAGCTAATTAACTGATTGACTAACTCAAACTCCTTCCAAAAAAAGGATGTACACAAATAATCCTAAGACTCTAATCTTTCACTCAATTGTGCATAACCATGCAACACAAACTTTCAGTTGATAGAATACTAAAAAAGCACCATTTGTTCATATATAAGTGAAATACATTGCCTTGGATCACATAGTCCCCAGATTGTATCCAAATTATGTATGGTGGTAGCTACCAATTGTTATATTGGTAGTTGCCACCTGGCAAACATTATGCTCTCTGTTGTTGTGGTAGCTACCTCCTGTTATGTTGGTAGTTACCACCTGGTATAGAGTGTGCTCTCTGTTGTGGTGGTAGCTACCTACAACTAGACCACTAGTAACCACCTACCATAAATTCAGCTCTTTGTTATGATGGTATCCATTAGCTAATTAACTGATTGACTAACTCAAACCCCTCCCAAAAAAAGGATGTACACAAACAATCCTAAGATTCTAGAATTCTCAATCTTTCAATCAGTTGTGCACAACCTAAATGCCTTTTGCTGCAGCATTACCTAAGCTACCTCATTGCACCTCTAGAGCAGACATTCAGGGAGTAGATCTGTGCCACGTTGCCTCTCTTTGGGGCTAGTTCATGTATAAGTCAAAAATTTCCTTGGATCACATAGTCATCAAGAGGGTGTATCAAAAAGCAATTACAAAAAGTATCAACAGATTGCAAGCTTTTTCATTACTTTGCGACATGACTCCAAATCCTGCCAATGCTTCTTTACATACATGGACTCCATATCCTTTTCATTACATAGCATATTCTACTATACATATGCTCTTGGATATTCAACTTCTTTCCATTTAAGTAGCCATGGAAATAGAGCATTGGTGAGGAAGAAAGGGTCCTGCTCATCATCTGTTGGGTCGAGCAATGTCGGAAAAATCATTGACCAAGATTAATTTAGCATGTTCTTGTACTTGGTGTCATCAACTAGCAACGTCTCGTATGTTCTCCACTCAAGATGTCTCGCAATCAAGTTCTTGACACATTTCATGAAGACTGGCTTGTTGTGGTCCTTTTGATCCAAGCCCGGCGCTTGCGCGAGTGTGAAAGATGCCTCCATGCAATTCTCCTGTGACAGGATATCGGTCCAAATACTCAAATGCAAGTTCTAAAGCAATCTTCCAGTGTGCGATGAATATTATTTTTCATGCAAGATGACCATAAGCATAGAATAAACTCACTAGATCAAGAACGAACAAACTACTCTGCATCAAGCTGGATGATGTATGTGAAAGCATGGCTTGTGCAGAATTGCTTCTTTACATGGTGAACCTTGTATTTAAGTGCAGCTGTCTTGAAATCAACATTCTCCTTCATGCCTCGAATTTTTTTGTACCTTAGCAAAAGTAAACCATTCATATCCAGAACTAGCACTTTAGGGTCTGCAATGTGAATAGTCTTTTTGAGAGAAGCAAGTGCTACCACACTCTGCTCCTGAATTTCATCAACATTCATAATATGAGCAAGTCTACTTTCCACAACTGCAAGTGTGCCTTGTGGGGGATCCTGATCACTTGCTTCTCATTTACTCTTTGGTAAGATTTCTGGGGAATCCACAATAATTGCTTCAAGTTCATTCTTTGGCTGAAATGTAGTCGTGCCTCCCTCTCGTGTGCATGGTGGATCACACCCAACAGCCATAGCTTTTATGGCACTGAGTACATCCCCCCATTTACATCCCCGCATTCATGCAGTATGTGTAAGCCAAGACCTTGGTCCTTGCAAGAGTCTAGGACCACTACCATGCCTCTCTGTCCCCATGGCAGCTTCCATGAAAATTCTGTTGCAAAAAACTCTGTGCCTTCTGAGCAATCCTCAACACTCCCCTATTGTTCGTTGCTTTGCTGATATGCATCCCTACCTTCCTCTCGTGAGCCATGTGTATCACACCCTATTGCTGCAGCTTTTATGGCACACAATACACCTCCGACTGCACAATGCAAGTCCAAGCCAAAACCATTTTCCTTGCAAGTATTTAGGAGCACTGCCATGCCCTTCACTCCCCATGGCAATTTCCAACAATAGTCTGTAACATAAATCTCTATATCAGGACACACGACATTATTTTACAACTACTTGTACAATCAAGGTTACATATTCATGATGTACAAGATAGGAAGTACAAGGAACATATGTCAAAGTGCTACATTACAATGCACAACACAACTTTATTGGATAATGGGCTAGAAGAAAAGACATTGAAGAACACAAAATTCCATTGAAAATGAGTGTCAGTGGGATATTACAAAGCCAAAAGTAGCCATAGTCTTTTTATAGAGATTTTTTGTTACAACACTAGCTTCAGACATAAACAACTAAGAAGGCAAGTATTTTTTGGCCTTGGAAGTAGCAACACCTACCCTTGCATCTTAACCAGTGTCATTCTTCATGGTAGGTTCAATTGTCATGGTAGTTTCTCCTGTAAGAACAATCAATTAGTAATTGGAGAGAAGATGCATCCATCATTACCAAAGAAAGGAAAAGGCCAATTGAATTCACCTCTTCCAAACTTTCGTTTCATTGTTTTTCGCAACAGCGTCAAGGTCTCTACAAGTGTAGGGATCCCCTCACTTCCATTGCTCAATTTTGAACCAGCCCGTGTCTTCTAAAAAATCTGAGGGACCGTGTCACTTATATCTCTCAAATTTGAACCACCAAGTGTCTTTGTCACATTGTCTCCCAACACCCCCATGCTGTCGGTAGGAGAAATTGGATTTGGTGCACCCGGTTCTACTCGCTCCATTTCACTAGAAGTATGGCTGGCATCTGCCTTGTCCAGAGAATCCAGCTCAATTGAAGGGATGTCATTTCTCAAGTTTTTGAGAAAATCAAGCAAATCTCCATTAATAGTAGCAGTATTAACCGATTCACCCATTGCCAGATAGCCAAAAACAAAAGATGTAAGGACTACTTCAAGTAACATCTGTATACATTCAATCATGTTGTCAAAAAGGAAGAAGGAATAACTAGTCATGTCTTATATGATTTTGAGAACCCTCATCATCAATAACAGTTGTTTTCGGCTCACAGCTTTCTTTTTTAGGTGTCTGCAGTTCTACAATCATGAAAATAGTTGTGAGATATGGAATGGCAAAGTATTAAACAAGGTACCAATCAGACACAAATCTACTTGCCAACCAAATCAAAAGTATGAATGTAACAATGTCATTATAGGAAGCTACAACTATATACAGAATCCAACACCATGAAGAGGTACCTACTACAAAAGGAATTTTAGCTACCACTATGTTGTAGCCATCTATCCACCATGTGGTGGACAGTAGGGAGCTACCTATTCCATGGAGTAGCTACCAATGTGACATAGCTATCTATCCACTATGTAGTACCTACCACCATGTGGTGGATAGTAGGTAGCTACCTATTCCATGGAGTAGCTACCACTGTGACATATCTATGTATCCACCATGAGGTAGCTACCATGGTGACCACTATTCCTTAAGTTGTAGCTATCTATGCACCATATGGAAGGTACCAGATGTCAAGTCATAGCTATGTATCCACCATGAGGTAGCTACCACTGTGCTGTAGCCATCTATCCCACCATGTGGTGGACAATAGGTAGCTACCTATTCCATGGAGTAGCTGCCACTACCAGACATCAAGTCATAGCTATGTATCCACCATGAGGTAGCTACCACTATGTTGTAGCCATCTATCCACCATGTGGTGGACAACAGGTAGCTACCTATTCCATGGAGTAGCTATCCACTGTCATAGCTATGTATCCACCATATAGTACCTACCATGGTGTTGTAGCCACCATGACATACCTACCATGGTGACCACTACTCATTAAGTTGTAGCTATCTATGCACCACGTGGAAGTTATCAGACATCAAGTCACACCTATGTATCGAGCATGAGGTAGCTACCATAGTGTTGTAGCCATCTGGTGTGTTAGTTAGCACTTGTGGGAGGGCTTGTTAGGTAGCATTTGTAGGTAGCCAACCCCCAGATCTTCACTACTACCATACACTGTGTTGTAGCTGTCTATGATGTGCTAGCAGTAGCTATGTTGTATCTAAGTACCTGTCACCCTAGTATGTGGAATTCAACACTTGTGGTATGGCTTGGTAAGGTGTTTAGAGTGTCTTTAGATAAGTTAAAAACACAAACACATCTCTACTCCTGACAACAAGGTGCTAGTAGTTGGAGTATAGTCGGAAAGTACGTGGACTAGAAAAGACTACCACGAGATGTAAAGAGGATAGAGAGAGAAAATCTTGCAAAAGGTAGTATGCCTCTTGTATATCAAGTTTTGACAGAGAATACATCAACTCAACAACTCAAACTCTCAACAGGAGCTGATACAAGGTTTTATAGCCATACAGTCTGCTGACTGTTGTAAGGCAATAATAAGTTTCAAAATGTAACAGTCCTAGTCAAAAACATTATGTGGTGGATTAGGCCACTAAGGAGTGATGTTAGGGATAGTTACAACTATCCCTACAGCTACAAAATGATCCCACTACCTTGTTCTAATAACTCCCTCTTACCAAAGGTGTATTTAACCTATCCCATGGTTAGTGTCCACGTGGTAGGAGGCTATGCCTTCAACATCTGGCACTTTCAGTGGAGAGGCTTTTTCTCAAAAAGTTGGGGACACGAAGCCTTCTTTACTGAAAATACTCCTTCAAGTGCACCTTGAAGGTATGTGAAGCATTGAGATCAATCAGTGTTCCCTGGTGACAACTGGATCTACAGTCTCAGTTTCTTCTTTTTGTTCTTGAGTCTTCAGTGGTGCTTCTGCTCCTTCTGGCTGTTCATTGGTTCTGTTGGGATTGGCACACCTGGAGTGGCTAGGGGTAGTTCTGACTTTTATGCTGGCATCTTCCTCTGGTTATTCTATTGTAAGCTTAGTAATCTGTGTCATGAATTCTACAGGGTCATTGAAATTTACAGAGGTTCCTGCTTTCTCTGTGTCAAATATTGTGAGAGGGTCCTCCAATGGCATTTGATTTTTTTGGGCATCCTTTGATAGTCTCCAGCTCATAGGCCATGGTCTTGTAGGCATATGCAACCGATGTGAAAGCATTGTATGGTCATTTTGCTATAGTAAATAGTCTACCCTTCAAGGTATTCCACATCTCTTGGGATGTCCGGACCAGCTGATTTTTCAAGTCAAAAAATTCATATTTGCTAAGGAATATGCCATCTACCTCGCGACCATTTCCTTAAGTTGATGTTCGACATGTTGGAGTGCATGAAGCTGTTGCTATAACAAAAGATTTTTTATTTGAAGGTCATTTTGATTTGCTCCCATACGGTCAAGCTGAACAAAGAATTCATCTTTCATCTCTTGGAGCCATGCTGTCATAGTCAGCATGCAATCATGTTGTACCTTGACCTGTGCTGTCAGCTTTGCAATATATTTGCTTTGTTGCTCTATAGACCTTTCATATTTGTCTTAAAGTTCTATAATGTTGGCCTGTGCACTGGAAAGTTGTTGCTACAAGTCAAAATGCTTGATCATGAATTCATGTGCTGCCTCCTTTTCTTTCTAGAGCTGTTGGACTTGCTACTATAGTGTAGCTTGTTCTCTCTGTTGTTGTCCAATATAATGTTGGAGTACGAGCAGGGCATTGCCAGCTTGCATGCTTGACACCTCTGTGTGTGGTGCGAATGCCTATTTGTCCTTCACAGGAGTTTCTAGCAAGTCGAGCTTGCAGATTGGAGACAAATTCTCAAATTGGGACTTGGGAGGTGAGTTGAGGAACAAACGAGCCACGTTGTCCTCAAGCTAGATCCATGTTTCCTTCAGCATCTATGCTTTAGCTCGTTGATTGAGCTTGATTTTTTTGGTGGATTTCTGTTGTGCTTGCTGAGGGGGCATCTCCTCCTTTGAAAGTGGCATGTCCTAGAGTGTATCTGCCAATGCCTCATCCTTAGAATACTGAGCCGCTTGCAAATCTTGCACCGTTGCAACCTTTAATTTGTTGGATTCTTTGTTGTCTTGCTCTATTTTGTCATGTATGTGCTTTTTCCTATCTTCTCTGTATTGTATAATGACATTTGGTACTTCTTCCTTATTTTGTGCTGCAAATTCAAACAATGCTGTGATGAACGGTGCAATATTCGAATGTGCATTAGATGTAGTCAAATCTTTCTTTGCTATTTCCCCCATGAGATGTGTGTGCAATAGATGAGCCCAGCTGATTCATGTGCCCTTTTTTGCTGCATGGAGTACTGCATATGAATCTCTTCTCATTGTGTTTGGCTTCACCAAAAGCTGCATTCTCTCTAAATACCATACTAGTTGTTGGCGACGGCCTATATCTTGTACGTTACTCACAAAGAAATAATTTTTTTGTGTTTCAAGCGGTCCGAATTCCTTGTGCATCTCACTATTGACATCTTTCTTGTACACAACTTCCTCCCTAATCAAAGGCAATTGAAAAACCTCGGAGATAATCTTTAGTGTCACCATGAGATTGTTGCTCAACATACCTCTCGATTTTTGGAATGCTTCATATTGCGCAAGAGGATCCTGTGGAGCCTTCTAGGATGTCTATAGAAGACTTGCGTACTGAAGCAGGCCTATCTTCTTTAACCATTTTTTGTTTTTGTTGAGGTCCAGAGAGAGTTTGAAGCTGGCAAAACTGGTAGTCTCAATCTACTTCTTTAGTGGTGGCTGGGGGGGTTCGTCACATCAGATTCTGTCTCCTGACTTTTTGTGATGACAATCTCCTTCTCATCGTCTAGGCTTGTTTGGGGGCTCTTTCTTGGTGGAGTTAGGGACTTTTTGCTTCGACCCATCTCGTCGTCCAGCAAAGCAGCTCTATGAAGGAGCTTGAGCGAGGAATCCTATGTTTCATAAGGCAAGGGAGTTGTAAGGTGCAAACTACGTTTTGGAGCCATTTGAAGGGAAGCTTGAGTGTAAAATACATCGTTCATTAGTCTTTGGAGATTCATTGGGAGTCTCACATGTGCCAGACTGGCAGTATGAAGCGGTGATTGGGTGTCTGTATAATCCACCTCCCATCCCTCCTTGCTTATATGAGTTTGCATCATGGGGTCGGTAAGGCATGCATTGGCGATGATGCTTTTCCTATGGCTAGTGTAGTGTGTTCTATGAGTTGGTAGACTAAGGGCGGAGTGAGGTCAGATAGGCGGAGTATAGTTGGACTTTGCTATGATGCATGTGGAGAATTGGAGTCGGACTACAGGGTTGGACAGTGGGCATCGGATGGAAGTCAGACTGGAGTGGGCGGATCGTATGTGGGGCTAAACACGTGAACAAGGTGTCAGACCTTAGTTGGACTCCAAAAAGTCAAAAAAGACATGTGCAGTGCGTGTACGGTGGATCGGAGTGAGATTGGCATAGTTTGGTCCCCATGGGAACCGTGACGGAGTTCTCAGTCAGTTTTGTCGAACTTCGATCTGAAACACGTCGGAACATTGTTGGAGCGGAGCTCGTTGCATCTTCATCTTGTTGCTGCATCTTCTCACCTACAATATCACTTTTGTTTATGGTAGGGTAATTTGAGTATACCTGAACCGTATTGGAAGTGTAGCAATGTCTTTGCTACATTGTTGGTGGAATCAAGTCAGACTGTAATCGTAGCCACTGTTCATGTGATTGCTTGCTATGATGTTGCTCAGAGCTATCACAAAACTCTTTTGTATTTGTCTTTGAAGGCTTCTTTGGAAAGCTGCATGATACCCCATTAGTGAGCATATAGGTTGAAATAGAGATTGTATAACCATGTACCTCAGAAGGGTTCTGCAGGAAGATTGTGTTGATCTTTGCCTGTGTGGGATCAGGGCCAATGTAAGGCTTAAGTCGAAAACCATTGATGACTGGCTTTTTAAAGGAGTTGCCATGTAAGTCTGCCAATAGAAATGTCCCTTGCTCATATGTATCAATCACCTTGAATGGACCATCATACCTTAATTTGAATTTACCTGGCATTTTTCCCAGTTTAGTGTTGAACATCAACACTAAGTCTCCTTTTTTGAAAAGCTTAACTTTAATATTTCTATTGATCCAGGCTGCTCTTCTTTTTGGGATAATGTCAGCTGTGTGGGAGCTAGCCAATCTATCTTCATCCAATTGTAAAAGTTGCTCCAACCTTGCATTGATGGAGTCTTCTGGTGAAAGTTTGTTGTCAATTGCTACTCTCAGATTGCCTGCAACAAACTCCATGGGTACCACTACTTCACAACCATACACTAGCCTGAAAGGTGTCAATCCTATGGCCACCTTGTGTGCTATCCTAAGTGCCCAAAGCACTGAGTCTAAATGCTGATCCCAATCCTCTGGGTGATTAGTAATTGTTCTTTTGTAAACCTTTTTCATGAGCTTGTTGGAGCATTCAGCCAATCCATTGGCTTGTGGGTAATATGCTATGGATTTTTTGTGCAGTATCATGTGCATCTTCGTCATTTTTCTGATGGTTTTGTTAATGAAATGGGTTCCTCTGTCAGATACAATCTCAATTGGAACACCAAGTCTGGTTACAATATTGTGATACAAAAAATGTGCAACTGTTCGAGCTTTGCATGTATTCAATGCTATGGCCTCAACCCATTTAGTGCAATAATCAATAGCACCAAGAATATATTGATTACCTAAGAATTTGGCTGCAGGTTTGATTTGTCCAATAAAGTCCAATCCCCACTTTTAAAAAGGTCCCAATGGAAGAATGGGCTGATATGGCATTCTGTCACTATCCATTGGTCTGTCATCCCTTTGACATAACAAGCATGATTTGGCATAATTGTGTGCATCTTTTAATACTATGGGCCACCATAATCCAACCTATAAGATTTTCTTGCCCGTGATATCACCTGAGAAGTGGCCTCTTGCTGGCCCTCCATGTGCCTCTACTAACACAGCTTTTTGCTCATGGTCTTGGACACACCTTCGGATCACCTGGTCAATACCTCTTCTGTACAACACGCCAACAATGATAAGGAAAGGTCTTCTTTGCAATACCAACTTTTTTCTTTGATCCCTATTCAATCTCAATCCATCAGTAAGGAAAAATAACATCTTGTCATACCAGTTTGGTGGTTCTTCTATCCTTACCATAAATATACTTGCATCAGGGAGTTCATCTGGGATATCAGTCGTAACTGGAGTCTGCTCAAATAATCAGCTATGGAATGCTATTTTCCTGGTCTATGCACCACAGTGTAATCAAAATCTTGTAACAAAAGCATCCATCTTGCAAGCCTTCCTGTTAGTTGTTGTTTATTGACCAAATAAATCAAAGCCTGGTGGTCAACATGAAAATTTACCTTATTAGCCCAGTAAATAATGTCTAAACTTATGCAATGCATAAATCATACCAAGTGCCTCTCTTTCTATAACTGCATAGTTTCTTTCATGTTTGGTTAAGATCCTGCTTGCATAGTACATAGGTCGGAACCATTTTGGTGTTTTCTGTTGCATTACTACTGCACCAACTGCTAAATCTGAAGCATCCACAAATACTTCAAAAGGAAGAGACCAATCAGGGGGTTGTAGGATAGGTGCCACTATGAGCATCTTTTTCAAAATGCTGAATGCATATTCTTGAGGGCTTCACTAGATGAATGGTTCTGTATCTCTAGTCAGCTTTGTGAGAGGATAACAAATATCTGCAAGGTATCTTAGAAATCTGCAATGCTATTTGATTTGCCCTAGAAATCTTTGAAGTTGTTTGATGTTTTTTGGGGCTTTTGCATTCTAAATTGCTGAAACCTTGTTAGGATCAATCTCCATTCCTTGTTGTGAGATAATACGTCCTAGTAGAATTCCTGTACTAACAGCAGCAAAAGCACACTTTGCTGGATTTAAACTGAGACCAACAAATCTACATATAGCAAAGTATGATTCTAAGTTATTTAAGTATTCCACCATTTTTCCAAAAACTGAGAAATCATCCAAAAATACCTTCATGAAGGATGTGGGGTACTTTGCACAAATACCTCTTGTATATATTTTTGAAAAGTAGGTGGGGCATTCTTTAGTCAAAAAGTCATCACATTTGATGTAAACACACCCCATTTTGTGACAAAATAAATTTTATCTCTATCTTCTAGAGCCATTCTGATTTGGTTGTACTCACTGAAACCATCCAAAAAACTGTAAATTTCATGCAAATCTCACTTACTTCCCTATGGATCTAGTCTTTAAAGTCTTCAGACACAACATCACACTTGGTATTGTGTACACAATCATATAGTCTGATCAAAAATTCGATGCACACACAAAAATTTCTTTGTGTCACACGCCATGGTTCCAGGGTGGTCACACCTTTGTCACAAACAGAGAGTGTCATATTAAATTCTAAATTTCTCACTCATTTTAGATTAAATGTTATTGAAACTTTGTAAGTGGTCTCTTTACATTATGTAGAGCTTAACTTGATTTATTGGTAATTTTTTGAATGATTTATGTAATTATAAATAATTATTTATAATAAATAAAGTCATAAAATAAGTAATGAATCACAAAATGGTAGTGGGAATGGATCAGTGATAGTGGCTGCATTTAACTTTCTATAGCCTACACAGATTCTCAGTTTCCCATTTTTCTTTGGAACAATGACAATAGGAGATAACCATGTGACATGTGTTAGGGGATATATGAAACCAACTTTTAATAACTTGTCAATCTCCTCTTTGACCAGCTTGGCATAATTTGGATTCATTCTATATCTACTTTGTATGATTGGTACTACATTAGATTGATTCTATGTTGGCAAAATCTAGGATCTACCCCTTTCATATCAGTGTAGTGCCATGCAAAAATATCTTTGTACTGCATCGATAATTCTTTGAGTGCTATTTAAAAGGTGGAGAAAGATTTGTACTTACCATAACTGGTTGTGGGTTGTCACTGTTTCCCAAGTTCATTTCCTCCAAGTCATCCTACTTGACCCTAGCACTTTTTTGCATATGTTCTTCAAATTGTATTTTTGCCTCCATGATTGCTTCCTCTGCTAACTTAGAAGTGATATCCTCTGGTGTATCATGTTTGTTTGCATCAGTGTCTTCTGTTGTATTTTTTTCTGTGAAAACTTGATCCGACTGGTTTTCGACTTTGTTATATTCTGTAGTAGTCGGATCTGTGTCGGAATGTGGTATCTGCTGATTTGAACCTGTATATTGATTAATAATCTTAATAACATCAATCTCAAAAATAGGATATATAGTGGGGTCCTTTTGAGGAAATTTTCTTATTCATCTTCATTAAAATCTAGAATCATATTTATTCCCTCTGCTTGTAGTGGCTATGTTTTTCCTGGAAAACTCCTTCTTGAGGATAGGTTGATCTTGACTTTCTTTTTTCCTTTCCTGATAGTGATTCTCTCTGAGCCCTGGTCTTGCTTGACCTTGGCAGCTCTTAACCATGGCCTACCCAATAGCATTGAGTAAGCAGAATCCTTTTCCTCCATTTGGAGTACTACAAATGTGATTGTGAATGTGAGTCCCATAATTGTAATCTCTTGCCCTCTCAATATTCCAAGAGGTTGAATCCTCCTTTGTCAGCCATCCTTACCTAGAATGGTGCTGGAACTAATTCATTGCAGCAAAATTTTTTGAATAAATCTTCTGAGAGGATATTAACACCTGAGCCTCCATTAACCAATACTTTTGGGATTCTTTGCCTTTTGTAGTCTACATCAATGATTGGTACTTGGTAGTCCACATCTTCAACTATTGATTTGAGTAAATATTAGGAATTTCCTCTTCATCATTAGTTGGTTGTTGAGCTTGTGCTGGGATGTGACTCTTTTGGATGCAATCTCTTGCAAATTTGAGGTTTGAAAGCTAGAACCAAGTTGAGTAGGTTGATCAAGAGTAATTTGTACCTTGGAGTCCTCATTTTGCATGCTAGTGTCTTGCTGCATCTCTTGGGCTCTTGTCGTAGTAGCCTTACTTCCTTGAGTTTGGCTTGGATCATAGTCCGTGGTTCTATCTGTTCAATTGTATTCTTTAATTCTGGGAACTTCAGCATTGTTCCGACTGGAAAATTTATTTTTTGTTTTGCAGTGGCATTTTGAGTTGAGTAACTATTTTGTGGATGTTGGCTCTTCTCGAGAAACTACCCTGATGGATTGTTATTGCATTGTAAATTTATAGCATGATTGTTGTGTTGTTGTTGTTGTGCAGGCAGACTATCATCGGACTGGAGTCGGAATCTATTGGTACTACATTATCCCTTTGTCTTGTTATTCCATTGTTCTTTTCTGACATCCTGTGAGGTGTTGTTCTGTAGTATCTGTTGCAATGCTTTGTTTCTTGTCTCAGTCTGATTTGGCCAGTTCATTGGTCTGGCTATTTCCCTTAGGGCATCTCCTAGCCCTGGTAGTGGCTTTGTATTCTTTGATCTTGTAACTGCCAAAGCCTGAACATTTCTTTGATTGCATTGATTGTTGTAGTTGTACTCGTGATGGATGGGCTCTAGATATAGACCATATGTACTCCTGGAGGAGGTTGTTGTCTATGATTTTGATTGTTCCTTCCGTTGTATTGAATAATGGGTATACCTCTCTTCCCTGTGCTTGCACCAAAGCTCACATGGTGGACCTTGCCTATGGCCATCCATACCACAGTAGGTGCAAGCTTGGTCTTGAATTTGCCTTTGCTGCTGTTTCCCCATGGTTATTGATTTGGCCCTCTTGGATCTGCACTTTGATATCTTTGTTGTGGTGGTCTTGCCACTGATTAGCAGTAGGTATTGCTGGTGCTTAATTCTGTTGTTGTTGAATGTAAGGTGGTACTCTTCCTCTGTAATTGGGATTGTACCAGCATCTTTCTTTGTCGTGATTGTCCTTTTTATAGAATTCACATGGAACATTTTGTTGTTGTGGGGGTGGCTTTAAGCTTTGCACAACTAGTCTTTAATCATCTTCTCCAACTTGGAGATTTTTTCTGCTATCTTTTTGTTGTAGATTTTTCTTTCAACTTTTCCTTTTTGTTTTTCTTCTTTTTCTTTGAGTATCCCTCATCATTCTCATCATATTCTGATGAGTCGTCTTCCTCATCTTTAGTATCTTCCTTTGCTTCACAATCTGTGTTTGTTTTTGAGTCTGTTTTTGAATCTGAATGACGTTTCTTTTTTGTCTTCTTGGACTTTGATGCTATACGAAGTCTTCTCTCTGCTCTTTGGGCAGCTTCCACCATACTGTTAAAATCATTTACTCCTCCAAGCTAGTCCCTGCAAAGCTACTACAATTCTCAGCTCCTTGTTTAATCCTTTGCAAAAATAGTCTCCCAGTTGCTCTTGGGTAGGTCTTTGATTTGTCGTTAGCCTTCTGTTGAGGTTTCTAAACATTGTGAATAGTCCTCAACCATGAGATCTTTCTATTTCATTGTTCTCAGCTTTTTCAAAATGTCCTCCAATGTTTTCTCTTTTCTAAAACGACTTGAGAAAGCAATCTTCAATTCATCATAAGTGTGAAAATGTGCAATATCATACTACATAAACCAATTCATTGCTTTACCATTGAATGTCGCAGCAAATTGCTCCTTCTTGGTCTCATCTGGCAGTTGTCCAAATCCACTAGCTATCCACCTTGTCTCAAATTGCCCAACATGGCTATTAGGGTCTTGACCTTTCTTGCCAATAAACTTTGCAGCTTTGACCAATGGGTTCTACATTTTTGTGTTGAGCATGAACTTGAACTTGAACTTTGACAGGCTTCTTGGCTCTCTCATGCCATCCTTTAAATGCCTGCATTTCCTGTTGATTGGGAACATTAGGAAGAACAGGTTCTTCTTCATTTCCTGTAATGAACTCCCAATAGCCTTTTCCCATAAGGAAATTCGTCATTCTAAACTTCCATGCTTGGAAGTTGTTCTTGTCAAGCTTTTCAGTGACAATCTGTGAAAGAGAATCAGATGCCATTACAGAACACTGCAAAATATTCTGTCACTGCAAAAAACACTGCTTTTGCCTCACATGGGCAGATCTGCAAAACTGACGAAAGTGGTCTTTCACCACACAGTCACTTCCTAGTGACGATTTTGCATCAACAGGCAACAAGCATGATTCTGCAACTCCCAATATCTCTGCACACAGGCATACGATGCAATTTCTGCGGTAACTTTTCACCGAAGCCACGCAGTGGTCGCACAGCCAAAACAGGGCCTTTTTCTGAGTGCCTGCGAAGAACTTCCGCCTTCAAAACGGGCCTCGAAATGGCCTCGAATTAGAAAAATAAAGTCACAAAGGGCTTTGCCCTTAGCTCGCAGCATATACTGCACTCTCGCCACACCGCGAAGGGCGTCTCAATCTGAGATAGTGCACTCTTGCACTTCTGGCTGTGCTACCTGCAGAGATTTGCTCCCAAACTCGAAAAAGGAAAGCAACACTGGTCCTCTTACCAGGACACCGCGAACTTGGTTTGCTTTCTTGAGCTCCTTACCACAAACAAGGCTCTGATACCATGTGAAGATAGTGGGAGAGAGGGAAGGAGTCTCACTTGCGGCTTTCTCACATGCACAATGGGGGAATACACACAAAGGTGGAGGCTGAAAACAGTTTTCCTCTTCTTAGTTGTGAAAGCCAAAAAAAGAAAACTAGTACAAAGAAATAGAAGAACCCTATATGTGGGTCTCAAACCAAACTCAACTAACTAAGGTGGCTTACTAACTGAGCCACAAACTAGAGTAGATAAGGATAGCTGTCATCCAGCTATTATTTGTGGGCGGTGTACCAACCGCATCTCCAGCTAACAAGTCGGTGACATAAATACACAACGGTCACCCTGGCATATTGCGAGTGGAGCTCGATATCTCAACATTTGTCGCTTCAGCATCAGCTTTTTGAGTTCCATATTTGCAAGTACACTCTCAGAGAAAGATGCCAATCAACTGGCCCCTTTAGATGTTCAAATAGAAACCCCCTTGCAAATGATTTCGTGACCTCCAAACCATAATTCCCAGGAGGTTCTTGGTACACAGACACAAATAAAGTGTAGAATTTTGCCCAAAACTCTAGCCTCACAGTCCTACACTTAACCTTGGCACCTCTCTTGGGCACAATGTCGAAACAGACCAACCCATCTTGTGCAATGAAATCATCCTCGTCAAGGAGCTTGGCCACTATCATAGAGGTTGTATACCTCATGCACTTGGGTTTTAGTCGTGCAGAATACTTTCTTCCTCTCAAATGCCACGTACGAAGGATGCCACCGATTCATCTGCTCAAACACACAGTGGGAGAAGAACGCATGCTGTGAGAAGGTGCATGCATTTTCTCTGAAAGAAAGATGCTATCATGCATGAAGAAAATCGACGAACTTGCAACCCAAATTTGAAACCTCACTGGAGTCACTGGACTGTCAACCTCAGGCACTCTTGATGGTGTTCCTTTCTTTTTGTTGTGTGGAGTAGAAGCGACGCTGGACTATCAACCTTGGGCAACCTCGAAGGTTTTCCTTTCTTTTGTTTTTGCGGAGGAGAAGGTGACGGTGAAGCTGAAGATGAGGAGGGAGATGCTGCCTTCTGTTTTCCTCTCCTTGCTTTCTTTGGAGAGGCAGAGTGGATGGGGGGGGAACCCTCCTTCCTGCATGTCTTCATTCTACCTTGGCTATGTGTAGGTTCTGCCAGCCCCCACAATAGGATGTTCAGTAGGGAATAAGACTAAAACTTGCAACTAGCATTGAATCCTAGAGTAGTTTTCAAATTAGAGTATCATGTTCAAATTAAGACGAACTACCAGTCACTAAGTGTGGTAGCAAGCCATCCTTGCAACCCCCACAAAAAGTGGTAGCTAGTGTACCACCTAATCATGCATACACCCCACACCATTCTCAACACCCCCTCTTAAATCACACTGCATAAGAAGAGGGTGCTTTACAAAACACATTTTTTGGATTTTCTAAATGTTGCATAATGGCAACAGAAATAAAGATTTAAAAATATGCACAAGAGTGCAAAAAGAGCAAGTAAGTACAAAGGTGTACAACTTAACCTTCACTTCCCCCTCTTAATTTGCAATTGGCGAAGACCAAGTTGATGTCAAAAGTGTGCAAACATATCAAGGGAAAGTGGCTTGGTGAAGATATCTGCGACTTGTTCTTGTGTCAAACAATGTATCAAGTCGATTTCTTCGCTAAGAACTTTCTCACGAACGAAGTGATAATGCACTTCAATGTGTTTTATTCTGGCATGAAATTTTGGGCTCTTCGCTAGTTGAATGCTGCTCATTTTATCTGAATAGAGCACAATAGGGACTCCAAAAAGTATCTCAATCTCTAAAAGAAGCCTTCAGAACCAAATTGTTTCACGTGTTGCATTGGTGTATCCTCTATACTCTACTTGGGTGGAAGCCAATCTTGATTGCTTCTTGCTTTGCCATGACAAAGCTCAGGATCCAAGACTAAAGCAGTATCCATTGGTGGATCTCCTATCATTTACACTTCCTGCCCAATCAGCATCTGTGTAACCATGGAAGTGTAAGGCGGATGACCTACCATAATGTTGTCCATGATCCCATGTACCATGAAGGTATCTGAGTACTCTCTTTATTGCAAGGAGATGAGTCTTCTTGGGATTCTGCATGAACTAGAGCTGAGCACACCAACTACATAGGATATGTCTGACCTGGTGATAGTCAAATAGATCAAGCTGCCAATGAGTTGTCTATATTGTAGAGGATTTGAAGCTAGAGAAGTATTAGGGAGTGGCTTGCAGTCATGTAGATGAAACTGCTTAAGTACCTTTTGAGTGTACTTTCCTTGAGAAAGTGTGATCCGTGAGTCATCTCTAAATATTTCTATACCAAGAAAATCATGGAGTTCTCCCATATCCTTCATGTCAAACTCTAAGGTGAGATGACTCTTTGTTTCTGAGATGAGATGTCCATTGGAGTCAGTGATGATCAACTCATCAACATAGAGCACTACAAGAAGAATGTCTTCTGTAGTCTTTCTGATGTAAACATATGGATCTGAAGTTAATGGCTGAAAACCAGATGTCAAAAAGTGACGATGAATCCTTGCATTCCATGCATGAGGAGCCTGTTTCAAACGATAAATTGATTTTTGCAACCTACAGACCTTTTGTTCCATCCTAGTAAACAACATATCCTGGAGGTTGTATCATGTAGATTTCCTCATCTAGAAAACCACTGAGGAAGGCATTCTTCGCATCCATCTGGTGGATGGGCCAATCAAAGTGAGCTGCAAGAGCTATGGCTGTCCGGACGGTAGTCATCTTTGCAACTGGTGCAAAGGTCTCCTCATAATCTGTTCCATACTCTTGGGCATATCCCTTGGCTACCAACCTGGCCTTGTATCTATCAACCTCACCAGCTAAGTTGAGTTCGACTTTGTAAACCCATTTGCATCCTATGGGCTTTTTCTCTACAGGAAGATCTGTCAAGGTCCAAGTCTGGTAGAGCATTGTATTCTTCATCCATTTCATGTTTCCAATCAGGGACTTGCATTGCATCTTTGAAGGAGGTTGGCTCATCAAACTCCATCACTTTGGCCATGAATGCATAGTTGCTCTTGTAGGTCCACCTCTTTGATGTCTTTCGATCACAAGCAGATCTTCTGAGATTGGAAGTAAAACTTTCAAGAATCTTGGTGATGACCGTGGTAGCTGCTATATCCACTATGTCAAGAACCTTTTCTTTGCCTTTACTCTGAGTGGTCACTGTGGATTGCATACTATCTGACTTTGTAGGCAAATCTGATGTATCACTGGCAATACTGGTCATTCAGGCAGAGTAGAACTGTAGTCGGACTATCAAAGTATGATGAAGCCTCGTCAATGATAACATCCCTGAATATAATCAACTTCTGATTGACTGGATCATAGAGTCAGTATCCCTTCGACTCTGCAGCATATCCAAGAAAAACACACTTGATTGATTTGACATCAAGTTTGAGCATAAGAAAGAGAGTTAAATACTCTCAAGTGACCAATAGAGGGCTTAGTTCCTATGAATGCCTCTTCTGGTGTTATATCTTGCAATGAAGTAGTGGGATTCCTATTGATCAAGTACATAGCTGTGTCACATGCCTCGGCCCAATACTATCTTGGAACATTCTTCTCATCAAGCATGCATCTAGATGGCTCTGCAATCACCCTGTTCTTCTATTCACCAACCCCATTTTGCTAAGGGGTATACCTGCATGTGAACTGCCATGTGATGCCATACCTCTTGTGCCACAATGTACTCAAATAGGCATCCTAATTCTGATGATGAGCTGCTACAGCTCTCTCGATTGGAATGGTAGATGGAATGGTAGAAGAAAGCTTGAACATTGTTCCAATCTTGACACCTTGAGTAATGATACGTTCGAGACTCTTGAGCTCTCTCACAGTACGTCCATACTTGTTGAAGACGACGCATCTCCAATGCTCCCTGTGGTGCCTGTATTACTATGCAAGGGTATGCTACCGATCCCTTTGATTTTATGGGGTTTGTCATCCCCCATCATGATGTTCTCTTTTGGATTCCGGTTGGGACTGAGATTAGATAACCATTCTTTCTCAGGTGTCATGTGGTTGCTCACACTAGAGTCAAACCACCATGTGTCCTCATCCTTCTATATCAAAGATGTGTACTGCGATATGAGGACATCCAATGATATTGCTATAAGTATGGCCAAGTCATCCAACTATCCCAAACATTTTTTGCCATGCCCATGAGAATTTTGCCCCTCCTAAAGTTCAAGGCAACCTATGCATCAATTTAAGTAGACCAACAAAAATGGCATTTGAGATGCCACATGTAGAAGAGAAAAGGGATTCAATGGTTTAAGTGGTAGGTGAGGATGTACTAGAAGCACTAGGCTGAAGTAGCAACTACAAATAGTGACTAGGGGGAAATAAAAAACATATAGTTAACGAAATAATTAATATCCTTGAACACCAAGTCAAGACCCCACCTTAGACAAGGTCCCTGGCTCCCAATGCAAGATAACCAATGTCCACATATGACTTATAGGTAAAGGGAACAATATCATCAAGGGATTCGATGCCAATAAGATGACCTATAGGTGTAGATCAAAGATCTTTTACAACTTTTGACAAGACCAAAGATCTCCTACAAATTTTGACAAGACCAACAAATCCAAGTAGACCAAATCCCGAAAGACAATATCAAACCTAGATAGTATTACTATTGGAATGCATTGAGTTCAGTAACATGGGTTTCCTTTGTTGAGATATCGAGCTCCACTCGTGATATGCCAGGGTGACCGTTGTCCATTTATGTCACCAACTTGTTAGCTGCAGATGCGATTGGTACACCGCCCATGAATAATAGCTGGATGACAGCTATCTTTATGTACTCTAGTTAGTGGCTCAATTAGTATGCCACCTTAGTTAGTTGAGTTTGGTTTGAGACCCACATATAGGGTTCACCTATTCTTTTGTACTGAGAGTTCTTTTGGCTTACACAACTAAGAAGAGGAAAATTGTTTTCAGCCTCCACCTTTGTGTATATTCCCCCATTGTGTATGTGAGAAAGCTGCAAGTGAGACTCCTTCCTTCTCTCCCACTCTCTTCACATCCTTATCAAAAGGATTTTGGTGTTGGGGTGTAGTTAAATGTAAATGCAAGTGAGTGGCACCCGCCACTCAATGTAAGAGGGAGCTATATATAAGGTAATGGATGAGAGATAGATAGAGTTCTCCAATTGTAATTGTATTTATTGGGTGTCTTGTGTTTTGCTAGCAAGTCAATTGTATTGCCTCCATATAGAGTATTTCCCTAAGTAATACATAGTAACTTTCATCATCTTGAGCACTTCTCTCTCTATCGATTCACCTTGACTAGCTATCTTTACTTTCCTTGCATTCATTTATTCATTTCACCCATCCTAGTGTGGGGGTTAAAGACCACTGTACCTTAACCTAGTTATGTACAATACTCAAACACATATATATATGGATGACATAGAAGATTAGGTTGTTCTACACCCACCAAAACTTGTGTGGCTCTCTTCTAGTACTCCCTCTCTCTCACCCTCTTTCGTTCTACTTCCATTGTGAGCACTCTCAACTATTATCGGAGCACCTCGAGTGGTCTATCTGACGCTTGTGGGTGGTCTAGTTGAGCCCGAGAGGTCATTCTGCATACATACAGCTATTTGGGTGGCATTTGTAACTTTGTGAAGCCTGTAGGTGCTTGTTTAAGCTGCCCATATCTGTTTGCAAAAACATTTTTCAACCCGTGTGTTGGACCCGATGATTGGGACCACGATTTTCGAAGCCGTCTGTTCCATTGCATTCCAGAGGCCTGAAAATCCCTATCTATCGGCTAAGCCCGGGAGGTCTTCCTGCATCCATACAACTGTATGGGTGGCATTTGCAGCTTTACAGAAGCCTGTGGGTGCTTGTTTAAGCTGCCCAGATTTGTTTGCAAAAACGTTTTTCAACTTAACGTGTGTTGGACCTGGTGATTGGGACCATGATTTTCGAAACCGTTTGTTCCATTACATTCCAAAGGCCTAAAAACCCCTATTTGTCAACTCTTACACGATTTTGTGGAGATTTAGAGAAGTTTCGTCTCTCTAAGCTGTTCCTACGTCCAAACGCTTGTGGTTCAGACCCGTTTGCACAGGCTGTTGTTTCGAATTTTGTTTGTTCCGGTGGATCGGGGATAGGCTAACACCTCTACCTACAAGTTTTCAGGCGATTCTGTGGAGCCTTTGCAGATCTGTGATACTCTATGTCTACAAATTCGTCTTCAACTTCAGATTTTCTCTAAGAGTTCTAGTAGAAGAGAGATGCATATTTTCTTGCTAAGTCCTATTGTGCAATGACGCCCATGTTTTAAGACATCCCTAGTTTTATTTTCACTAGCGATCATTGCCATGGGACAGTGACTTCTTGGATATACCTTATGCAAATCACTCTCGTTGCACCTTGAGCTGTGTGCGCTCATTTGTGGTTTGCATTGGATTTCAGTGGATGCCATACATGCCATTTGGATGCATTGCGATCCTCGTTGGATGCGCTCATAGGCCCAAATTGTCTTGTGGGATGCTTTATTGATGGACGTTTAGGAGTAAAGTAAAAGGTGTTATTTCTTTTCCTAGACGTTCATTGGGTGAGCCCAATGTAATAACATATGTGCCCTAGTTCCATTATGCTAAAAGAACATGTACACTTTCATAATCAAAGTTACACTTTTATAAAGAAAGTCAAAATGCATGTAAACAAAATAGAAGACAAACTTAAACAAGGAGGCATGGGTGTACCCTGGGAGACAATTAAAAAATCTTCAAAACAAAAATAGTCATTAAGCGTCTAACGACGGGTGGCAAAATATTCAAAATTAAAAACCCCTAAACTCCCTTACATGGGATAGGTAAACTGATTACAATGCCACTTTCTAATATGCCATGCTAATAAGCAAGGCTAAATTCACGATTAAAAATTCGCATGGCATTGATAATTCTGTGTTTCAAGAAAAGTCGACTGAGAGTAAGAAGCCCACTTCTAACGTGCCTTTTCATTGAAGATTAGCCATATGGTTCACCATCGTGTGATATTGGGTACAACTCCGATAAAGGGCCCTACTAAAAAGCTTTAGACTACCAACCTTATGGACTTGAATGCAATATAAAATACGGGCCGTGTAAACTCATATCAAAACGTACAAGGAATGTCTAGGTTTCCCATCCCGAAGACTTCCAGGGCACGTCTAGGTTAGTTCGTTTCCAGCCCCAAGTGAAAGCACACAAGGGATTTCCACCAGATGGTGGACTCTAAAAGAAGGAACGTGTGTAAATCTATGGAGGCTTTACCAGAGGCAAGGCTGGCCTTTAAAGCCCAGGGGAAAAAAGATCATTCTTAAATAAGGGAGAGAGACAATCCAACAACCTTCACATCCATAAACTATATGACCATAAAAACGGTCTTAATCTGATTTCAACCAACCTCTCACGTTCATCTATGGCTTTCTATAGCTGATACAAGAGAGGCTTGCTGAAACTGGCATCCACAGATACAACAGTTGCACAGATATCTTCACCGAAATGCACAGAAATCCGTCCGAAGTAAAACCATTTAAGCTTTGAAACGCAAATCAGATTGGCGAAGTAACATCCTAATTTAGACTTTTACAGCAATTTATACAAGAATAGCCAAGCCAATCTGGGCTCAATTCAACTCCGAGTTCTCACGCTGAAAAAGGTGACCTTTCGACACTGCGTCGTTATCCTTGGATCTCTGAGAAACCTTCTCGCTACGATACTATGCTCCAGTCGCCCAGAGCCTTGTCGGCTTAGTTGAAGCGCTGAAGAATTCCTTCAATTCAGCGTGATGCAGCAAGAATAAAGAACGCCGCCCGCAGTTTACGCTACATTTTCGCCGACCGGATGATCAGTGCGCACAAGCTTCAACAACTGCGATCTATGGACAAACAGAAACACCACGAGGACGGCCTGCAGCAATCCTGCGACAGAAACGAAAGCTATGCCCAGAGCCTTGCCAAGGCGTCGAAGATGCGTGGTGGGCAGTTTGTGGGTATGGTTGGAAGAAACGTTAACAGAAACGGGAAGGGGTCTGGGAGGATGGGAGTGCAGATGAGGGAGGGGAGAATGTGCTAAGGATTTGGGAGGGGGGTGAGGAATGGAGGTAGATGGGAGAGGGAGAGGAGGCAAGGAAAGGGAAGGGTCTGGAGCTGGAGCTAGAGCTGGGGGAGGGGGATGGGGCTGGGCAGTGGATGCAATCACTCCTTGTCCTGCCAAGACGTGAAGGCAGAGACAGAAGAAAGATGCAAAAGCAACAGACGGAAAGAGATCATGCGAAGTAGAGAACTCCATCGATGCTCGCTTGAGCTCTGCATAGCCCCTCCTCGGGGACTGCAGTGGAGTGTTTGTACTCATTCTCGTGGAGAACAAATAGTTTGCACACGGATGCCCTCTTGCTAAGGTATCAGATGTTGTAAAGGGTTGTGCCCTTGCTACAATATAAGATGAAGTTGGCCACATGCAGCCAACATTCATGTGACTCCCCCGTACTCCTCTATCATGGAGGTGTTCCTTTGTAAAGCTTTTTGTTGGGATGTTCCAAGTTCACTTGGAAGGAAAGATATCCCATTCTACTTACACCCTAAGCTTCATCTCCTTGTTCTTAAGACCACCATGTTGCTCACATCACATGTCAACATACCATGCCCTCACCAATGCTTCACGCTTGCATCATCGACTTGATGGTGGCCAAGGATTGTGACCTCAAGCTCACACGCCCATTTTTGAGCAAAAAACCCATTGGACATAATCTTCAAATATACAAGAAGCTAAGAGAAAAAGATATCATTATAGTTCTAGTGGGGTCTACATAAAAACCAAAGTTACCCATCCACACAACAATTCTAGCACGTGCCAATATATACTTCGTGATTATAACTAGAAGGGCAAAGAGGAGCAAATGATACCCCACACTTTGAAGAGACATTAGGCCCACAAGTACCGGTGATGGCTACCTTTGTAAGTGAGAATGCTCAATGAAGAGAAACATTTGCACTCTCATGTGAGGAGTATGGAAAAAAACCTTGTTCCATTACATACTCCCAAAGAGCTCATAATCATCTTTGCGCACATCTCACACATACAATGATGCCGACTTTTACTCAAAACCACTTGTAAATTGCCAAGCTCTCACCTACTTTCTCCATTAGTTTTCTCAGCTACACTTCCCATTAACCTATTCTAAATGGCCTTAATCTCAACAAATCATTCTATACATTTAACTTAGGGAGAGGCTCAAAGGTCAAGAGATGTCTTCAAAACATCTTGAGAAGTGGGGATTTCAATGTAAGACATCCAACACCTACACAAGGGACTTACCACTAGGCTACATAGAGATATTACTAAAAAGGGGTAGAAGCATTTTAAATGAGTACTCTCATGAATAAGATGAGAGGAACACCTCTCCTCACAAACATCCTGAGTGATGTCCCCACCTCATTGTCCTCTTTACTGGGTCTTCACCCCTCCCCTTGCCTTTCCACCCCTATCCTTTTCACTAACTAATGCACTCTATATGTTTTTCAAGAGGAGGGATCTATTCCCTTTTATCCTCAAACTATGTTAGATTTTGTAATAAAGAAATTGCCCTTTCTTCAATTTCAAAGGCTTAAACTATCCCAAATATAGGGGTATTTTAAATATGTGTGCACTTACACATGTTTTATGGGTTTTTATAGAGTGATTGCCGTGGTCCCTCATTCAATCTCTCCATCTATGACGAAGCCATTGACTTAAGTTCAACTTTTCTTTCATAAAACAACTTCTACTCTTTAAACATGTGTCTTTCTTCCAAAATCTATTGCCGAATCTAACCATGCATTCAGCTTAACACTACTCTTGTTCTTGCTTTCATTGGTTCAAAACTTTCATAAAAAACTTTTTTCCCACCAGTTGTTCACTTGACCTTTAAATTTAAGCATGACATATTATGATCTCAGTCATTATGTATACTAGTCCTTCATAGCTTTCTTGGTTCATTTTACATAAGTACATCTTCTTGGCATAGGGGTCAATGCGTGATTGGGTGTAGCCATTTTTTGTGAATTTCAGGGAATATCTCGGATATGGGTAACTCGCTTGATTTGTAATTTATGAATTTCTCAATGCAATTTGACAAACTTGGTATCTAAACTAATCTACACATTCTGAAATTGAATCTAAGATCAAAACATTACACAATTAGCATCTTGAATAATACCATAAAACTATTACAAATGTTATAATTACAATGAAGCATGCATCTTGCATTGTATATCCAAAATATGTTGCACTTTTTTGCTATCAGTTTAGGAAACAGCCTTCCTTCATAGGATTCTCTACAATTTGATCTCTGCCAGATTGATATATAGAAGTCTATTGAGCCCTCCCCCTCTGTTTCCAGTTCTTAACAGTAAATGGGGGCTGAGACGTACTTCAAGATGGTGGCAAAAAAGGCTGAAAGATATCTAGCTCGCTTGCAGGCTAGGTAAATTGAATTTTTTGGCCTGGAGATTCCTTCTCCCAAGTCGAACTGTCCGAGCTAGGCTGGCCAAGAAGTTTGCTGTAAGTCCTCTATGCCCTCTATGTAACAGGGCTACAGAGTCTATAGTTCACCCTTTTTGGCGATGTGAAGTGGCTCGCAAGGCTTGGGATAAAGTTGGGATGGCTATCAGAAGAAGTGGTATGATGTATAAGTTCTCGTTGGGTTCTAACTAGAGAATGGGTTTGTTCAGAGATTCTACTAAGCTATCTTTAACAGTAGTAGATTGTTGGCTTTATCATCGAACTGTTGTAATCTCAATGGTTTGGTTCCTCAGAAATTAGGTAGTGTTGGGTCATAGATTCAA
This sequence comes from Dipteris shenzhenensis, assembly GCF_047967505.1. NCBI lineage: Eukaryota > Viridiplantae > Streptophyta > Polypodiopsida > Gleicheniales > Dipteridaceae > Dipteris > Dipteris shenzhenensis. The sequence goes on from NC_141625.1 coordinate 8,630,309, forward strand.
GGAAGGGTATCGATTTGATGCTCTGTTAGATCTTCTCAAATCATGCATCATGATATCTCCAAGATTTTGGTCTCTTGTGACCCTATGGTCAGTGCTTCATTGGCAGATATTGCCAATGGATTTTGATGTTACCATGGGTTGTTTTTCCTTGCTTTTAGCATAGGCTTGGGGCCCATGCCCACTCTTTAGGCAATTTTTGTACTTAAGGGTATTTATTGGGACTGACCGACCCTTATAATACAAGCCGACTATTTTATTTTATTTAAAAAATAAAAAAATAAAAATTGTTCTACGCATACATGGAAGCAATTGTTTATTTGAAAGTGCACTATTTGAGCTTCTCACAAACAAGGTCCACAAATCTCTCAATCAGTTCCATGATTCTCTCAATCACACACCACACACCTAGATTCACTCAATCACACCTACTGACACCTAACCAGGCACACCATGTGTTCACAACCTTAGACCTTAGGACCCTAGGTATGATCCCATTACATCAATTTGTCCTTCATTCCCCCCCACAAATTGATGACTTCATCCCTCAGCAGTAGTACATGGGATGCTCCATGGCTTGCCCAATGATCATGTGGCAACACACATGATCCACAACCTGGTACTCACTCTAGTTGCATCAGCAGTAGACTCATTTGGGCATCCTCATCCCAACATGATCTCACTTTGACTTTGGTCTTTTGGTTTACAATTGGGAGATAGACAATGACTATGCATGGGAATACCCTTAGATCCAGCAAGGTAAAACATAAGACTAACAATCATTTGAGGGGAACATCCCAATGCAGGGAACCCTTATTGACCACACACACAAAAATTCTAAATTGAAGATGTGGGGAAATGCCCCCCTTTGATGGCATATCTTGTCCTTGCAATACAAGATCCTTGTATTCCTTTACCTTCTTTGAGTGTCCAAGCCTTAAAAACATTTTGTGAATCATATGGACTAAATAGGGTCTTACCACTTGTCATGCAACGGCAGTGTCTACTCTTGTACAAGAGGTGGTCATGATTGTATGGCAAAGTATAGTCAATCAGATACAAGTTCAACTCATACATCATGAAAGATGTTGAAACCATAACTATGGCATCTTCAAAGTACAATAACTTCAATCCTCAATATAAAGGATTAAAAATGCATTCAACCTTACAATGCTGATAGTCAAAGATCAATTTGACTAAGTTTCAGTCAACACATATAGTCAAACTTAGTCAAATATGCCAAAAATGGTCAAGCTTCATACAATGATCTTGGAGGCCAAAATTGAGATGATGGAGAGCAGCTCTTTGAGGGCATTTGGTGTGCAATAAAAGTTCTACTAATAGGGAAGACCTACAACCAAGTTTGGGCAAAGAAATGCGTCAGGTCACTATATCCAGGAGCTTCAATTCCGATTGGTTTTTTTGTCAGTACGACTCAGTTAGTGGACCATTGGCCTTCAAAATTCATCAACAGCTGCCTAATAAGGTTGTCGAGCAGTAGCTCAGAGCATTTGAGGAATGGTGGCTCCAACAAGCTCAATTTTTAGAAATGGTGTGGGCTAAAGAAGAAGGCAGCATAAAATTTCACTTCTCCCATGCTAGGAAATCCCAAATAAAGTATACAATTCATAGTTGTGTCCTGCCTGACCTATGCAACATCCTTGGTGCATTATATGACTTGTCTCATTCAAGCTTTCCACTTCTTTTTGAAATTATTTCCCTCACCATAGCTATCTTGGCTTCTTTCCATTGCCTATCTATTCATCTCTCCCTTTTAGGGGCATTTGCCCCTATCATGTTCATGCTCCTTAAGCTCTCTTGAAACATGCACAAGTTTTGATTTCCATCATGAAGCTTTAGGCAAGTCCTTATACAAGCCAGTTCATTTAATATGAATCATTTCTCATTTCTTGATTCAATTTCTTTATTTAAAATAAGGTATCACTCAAACCTTGCGAGAGAACTAGAGAGAGGCTGCAAGATAGAAAAGTTGATCAATCGATCAAAGTATGAGGAGGATGGGAGGCTATGGAAACTGATGATATACTATCTAGATGGCAATAGAAGACACTTTGGGAGTGAGTGTGGAGGGAGAGAAAATGCTAGGAAAAGCACCTCCTCGTCGAGTGGTGCTGTTGGTCCAGCCCACCCTACTCCAATAGCTCTATCTTCGGTAACAATAAGTCATTTTGGAGCCACACCAAAGTTAGGCATAGGGTTGTAGGTTGGTTTAGAGGCCATAGAAACATTACCTTCACATTGGAGTGGTACCTTAGAAGGAGAATCTCTGCATTTATTAGAGGATCCACTTGTGCAAGTGGATATTAGAGGAAGAACTAGACATTGGAAGAGACATTGGATGACTCCTATTTTATTGTATGACCACCCTCTTTTGGAACAAAGGCATTGATTGATGAGAACTGTATGGTTGGGGAGTTGAGCATGAGCTCCTCCAAGGATTCAACTTTGCACATATAATTATAAATCTTTATCTCTCTCTCCTTCATTTCTAATACGCTTTTAATAATAGGGAAGCTTCCCCCCATTAACACTTGGCACTCCCGGTCTCAATTACCCTAAGTCTCCCATGCGAAGACTCTCCCTAGTTGCTGAAATTTCTCTCTAAAGATTGGTCATTTGACCATAATGGTGCCTTCAACCTTTATTTTTGGAAGGTCTCACGACATTTTTTATATCTATGATCTCTAAGTGTAGCAGTGCTCAGCTGTGGAGCACACCGCAGTATCCTACTAGTTGCTAATCTAGCATGACTATCAAACCAAGAAGTAGATGATTTTCTTTTTTCAGTGGGGAGCCGCTTATTGTTATAGAGATGGCATACACTATAGTCAAGACAACCTTTGATGCTCTTCTCTTATCTTCATGGGTTTTGCTATAGTTGGTCCTGGTAAGGCAATCGCCCTAGAGTATCAGTGTCAATTACTACTATCACATCACTAGCAAAAGACAACTCCAACAAACAACTAGAAAGATACATCTCCCATCCTAAGCTGCATTTTGTGAGGACACGCCCCATATATCTGCTTGCCACTATTAGAAAATGGAGTTTGAGATTAGATGGGCTTAGAACCCTTGGAGGAAAAAGTTGTTGCATGAAGTGTCAAACGATGAGCTGCCTCACTACCTGTGATTCGATGTTCCCAGAATGCCTATGTATCCTATTGCTACTTTCCTCCCTCAAGTTCCCATCATTCCTCTTTGTCTTTGTCTCACATTGGAGATGTTCCCTAGGGCCTTTCAGTTTCCTTGAGTGTAAAAGCCATTTCGTCATTGCTCACAACTTGTCCAAAGCAACCAGACACTTGAACTTTGTTACCGTGTATCCCCTTTCTCATTTCTTTGTCATCCCTTCAGCACCTTATAGGCCAAACGAGTATTTGTGTCTGTTGGTCCTTTCTTTTCACACTTCTTCTACCACTAGAATACAGAGTTTTCTTGTTGTAATGGAAGCTAAGTTTTTGTTGAAGTACTAGCGATTTGCTAATAGATAAACAATATGTTTGAGAATGGGCATGCGAGCATAAAAAGCCCTTCCTTTTTGTAATGTCTGCTTTGTTTCAACCTTGATACTTACTATTAAAGAACCAACCAGAAGGGAACTTAATAACACTTTGAATGCCCCAAATGCAATCACACTCATCATCGCTCTGCCTTCAAACTAGTACAAAAAACAAAAACAATGACATTGTGGAGGCTTTGGAAGTCTAAGGTTCTAAGGACCTTTAAGTTTTGACACATGCCACTCGACCTCTGACCTATAACTCTGATCAGGTTGGATAGACCACAATTGAAGTCCTCCAACTCTCATAAAGAAAAAATTGGTCAACTGTTGCAAGCATACGCGCTAGGCATCAAACCTCTAATCTCTGGCCCCATAGCCTCAAGTTCTTACCATTCCACCAAGCCACTAATCTTAGTGGAGTGAATGGATAATTTTATCTATAAACTAAGTTGCTCAATTTTCAAGCTATGAGTTTTTAATCCTAACCAGTTTAGTCCGCAACTTCGGCTTCTTCTTCAATAATCAGACTTCGACCTACTAGCTTCCTGCGCAGTCCAACTTCCACTGACGCTAACTTTCTAATTTCTAAGGGTTTCCTATTCCTTCTTTCTAACACCCCAATGTTTCTAAAATTTTGTCTTTCACTTTTCTATGACCATGCCACTAGTGTGTCGCTATTGTAAATCAGCAAATCATCGATCAAAAAAATTCCCAATTTGCTCATTTTGTGAGCAATCCGAGGATGGAAAAAAAGCACTACCCACATTGCCTTTGCACATTTTGCCATGTACTTGGTTATTGGTCCAAGTATTTCCCCACCAACTTCAAGTAGCACTTTCATAATTTGATAAAACACATAAATTGGCTGCATATTTGGGAGGAATACCATGTTGACATCAATCTTGCACTCGCATGGTTCCCACACAAGGATGGGGAATATTATTTTGGATATCAAGGATGCTCTATTGAGTGACTTTACCACATAAATGCCCACATTGTTGCACATTGCAAGATGTTATGCATGCATGAAGCAGCCATAAAAAAGGAAATGCAATCCAAGGATGGCATCCACTCAAAGATATGTGAGCACCTATTGCTTGTGCTTGATTTGATGATGAGTCTGACATGATAGAGCTTGATGGTGGATGGGAGGAGCATATTAGCCAGTAGAGCCAAGAAATATCCTTGGAGCTAGGAAATATCCTTGCATGTGAGGACCAATTTCTTGTTCTTGATGACGGTTCTAACACAATCAAGCTTGATGGTGCATGGGAGAAGCATTCGGCTAATAGATCCAACAAATATTCTCTTATGTCCCCAACTTCATGTGTCCACCCCTTGCCTCTTCCTATATTGGTGCTACTTGATTCAAAGGATGAGCACCTCACCTCAATTGATATGGCCAATCTTTTTTTTAAGACTTTGGATGCCCCTAGCCGATTTACCCCTGGTTTGGGTAGATGCCCCTTGTATTCCTAAGAATTTGGATGACCATATCTTGCCTCTCTCCCTCCATGGTGATTCCTTTCTCCCACCCTACCCTCCCCTTTGTCACATCCATTACAACGCTTCCTTCATTGTTTCGAAATCCTTGGGTATTGGTGAGGTATTGGTATGTTGATCGTCTGGTATCAGAGATGTGTGTGGAGTTTTGTATGCTACTGATTGGCCAACCATATCCCTTTCTAGCTCTATGCCTTTGTCATTTGACACATGGGCCACCTCTCTTGAAGGCCCTCCTAGTGCTTTTGGACACATTAGAAGGATGGAGCTGATTTCCTTTATGGCACATCCATGATTAGTGAATGAACTTTTTTGTGATCATTCTTTTCATGACCATGATGTTCAAGATGTTGTACATCAGTTGTGGCATTGTTGGAGTTACCTAACTATAGCATAATCCATGTGCCTTGAGAAGAGTTTGTAGACTAAGACCTCCTATTCATCAACAAACAACTAATGGGACAAGGAGGAGAAGGAATTCTGATGAATATAGAACTCTACCACAAATGCGATTGGTCATGGATGACATTTGTTTGCTAGACATCCTCCATGCCTCTAGACCATCTTTCCCAAAACCAAAAGATTTGAAGTGCGTTGAGCTTAGGAATTTTGAAGTTGGGTTAGCAACAAGTAGCAGACATGGTCATATCGGTTACATAGAATACATCAAGGCCAGCCTTGGGAATCATAATCTAGGAGTGAAGACTTTGCAGGTAGCATGGACAAATGTACAAAGTGAAGATTAGATTGTAAAGAGGTCTGAGCACTTTGCATAGAGTCATTTTCCATGGAATAGGAGTAGCCAAAATAGGTACGACCAGGGCAAATAAGGGACCTCTATATCACCTTTAAGCTTTGCGAGTTTTATTCGTTATGCAATCAATAATGCTTTTGTGAGTATTTTTGGACCCTCGTCTTGTGCCCATTAAGAAGTTTCTAGATGGAATTGCGGCCACAAGAAAAAGATCTTTAGATCAAGCAATCATGTTATGATCCATCTGCATCCATAAATGGGTGAATTGACAGCAAAAGTGAGAGAGGGAGATAGAGAGAGAGAGAGAGAGAGAGAGACGAGTGCACCTGATATGGCTACCTATACACTATGTTGCCTTGAACATGACCATGAATATATAGATGAGTACAATCTAGGGTTAGGGCTAGGGCTTGCCCCTAAGGCCCTATAAATATGGTGCAATTTACACCATCCTTAACACCCCCTCTTAAATTGCAATGGGTAAGTAGAGGGTGCATGTATGTGGCATATGCGGTGCTGAATGCTGATGTCGGGACTCATCTGAAGTCCTAGATCCAACCACTACTCTGCATCAAGTAAATAATGTATACCTAATGATGTCCACTTCACTAGGGCAAGACTACACTATAATATCCTCATGGTGAGGAATGATCTATTGATCTGAGGTGGTGGTGAAAACTGGACCCAAGGGTGATGTAATGCGGCATGACTGAGTCGATGCTGGAAAGTCTTGAATACTGATTTGTTGATTTGTACTACATGTGGAAACTGTGTCCAAGATATACTCTGTGTCATAGATGAAAGCATCAATGATGGATGCTAGAATGATATCACTGCGCTGAATGCACTCTGGCATGTATCTCCGTATGCGGCTAGAGATGTGAGTGCCTCATACTGAGGACTTACCTACTAAAAATCTGCATTATCATAACTGAACTCCTGTAGTGTATCTGCATCATCTGCCACAATAGTGAATTCATGCATGACAATGATGGTTGTGCATCATAAGAATCAGTCTGTGTTGATGTAGATGGGAGTGCCTCATGCTGAGGGCTTACCATCAAGTATGCCTCGCGTTGAGGGCTTATAGCCGAATGTGCCTCTTGCTGAGGTCTTACTGAGAAATGTGCATGATCAGAACGCAAAGACTGATCCCTGCTAACATCTGAGGCTTTAAGAGGGTCGATTTGCCTTACATCAGAGGATAATTTGCAAGCTATTGTGCTTGTTCAACTAGTTTTGTGTTCCGGGCCTCTTCCAAGGCAAGGTTCTGAATTAAAATCCTCAACTTTTGTATTAGGAAACATTGCAATATCTACTAATGTGTGTTGATGCATAAGAAAAAGAAAAGAGCTAAAGCATTAGAGGCCTAGATCAGTACCTTGGAAGGTGCATCCCCACAAATGGCTAAAAATGTTGTTCAACAAAAATAGGGCTGCAACAAGTTGTTGATAATGGGGTATTTTAGAGCTTCCATAATCATGGATATTATCCAAGCCTTGTAGGTCAAACTACAAATAGCTAGATTGCAGCACCATCCCCAAGAGGCAAACCCGACAATTCTCCACTCTGTAGTAGGAGGCGGATGCTTTAACCAAGCAAGATTCGGATTCAAAATAGCATGCTGAAGAAGCAATCCAAACCCATTATGTTGAAGTCAAGAAATTGATGGTACTTAACCATTGTTCTTGGTTAATTATTTGTGGCACAATCATGGTTGACATCATATCGAACAAGAATGGATAACTAGAGGTATTACATTAGTTATCCATTATAGATGAACCCTCACTAAAGGTTGACTCCCACTAGATGAGCCGCACCAAATGAACAATGTAGACCTTGAAATGGAATTCACCAAATGAAGAACACAAACCCCAGATAATCTCAATTTTAAGGACCTAAATTTGAATGGATCTAGGGGTACTAATAATATACGGGTACTACCAATAAAGATCGTCTGTTCTAGTTGCTACTCACATGGCTAGTGGGACCAAGTTCTGTGTGTCTCTCGTTGGAGGAGATCCACATGTTACTACCAAGGTTGGAAGTCTAGCAATGTAGAGCTGAAGATAGTGGTGAAGAAAAAGGTCCCCATGGAGGCTTTGCTGACCTTTATTCTAGCATTGAATTTTGCAAGTAGTTTCCTCCAATTGCATGGAGGGTCACGTCCTTCCAAGGAATCACAATGCTTGGATATTATAAGATTGCACTAGCAAGCCCAGAAATGAGTTGCTAGGAGGAAGGAGGCTACAATGCTAGCAAGAGGCATGGGGACATGGTTTATAGTGGCCAACAATGCTCAATTGGAGCCATTAGTGAGCACAGGGAGCTACTCTTACAATATCAAGTTCCAAATTTCATACCCTTTGGAGTAGATGGTCTTCACATTTCCACCAACAATAAATATAAAGTTATGTTGGACAAGTCTTACATGGTAAGTTACAAATGTGCCTAAAAAGGTACTAAATTAAGCCATGGTGGCACAAATGTCCATGCTACAAGCTGTTCATCCTAATGATGAGTTTTTGGCTTTAAGAGACAATTTCGTGGAAGTTTCTACAAGGATGCTTAGGTGCAATTATAGATAATTTTCAACCAATTGGCTACCTTCTAACTAGAAAATGAAGAGATTTGGAGTCTTGAAGGGCTATAAGGGATGCTCCAAAGCAGACACAAGTTATTGCAAGATTTTTACCAAGGTGGGTACTATAATGCATAACCAAATATATTTTCATGGTGTCAACAAATCTATAAAGTATATAGGAAATAGAGAACTCATGGTTTCTTTTAGCATTGGTTGTACGCAGATTTCCATTCCAATGCTCTTCAAGGTAGACATTGTATTTCTCTCTATGGCCTCTAGCATCTTTGGGATGACCATACAAAAAAATTGATATCATTCAATCTCCCAATTATTCCATCAGATTATAATTGTCTCAATATTCTTGCCTAAGATGTAGCAGTTCATTCCATTCACCTACTACAACTTGATAGAAGCATTGTATGTAGATTATCATAACCAATTTCCATCTAAATTTGGCTCTTGGATTTGGCAGATGTTCAAACTCTATTAATAATTTGGGATCTTAAGATTTTGTAGCATGAGGAGTGGAATCTGACACACTATTCAATCTTTCATAATGTATCATGTGGGTATCATGAAATTGCGAATGATGTGAACAATGCTCCACACTTGGTCAATGAAGGACAAAGGGAGAAGTCTCCTTCTATTAATTGGGAACCTCTAATTTCTAATTGCTCAAGACTAAGGCAAGAGGCTTGTTATTGAGAGCAATTGTATCCCATTGATACTCTCTATATGGTGCATTGCTAGTATTCACCAAGTGTTAATTGCATTGGTTAACAATTGCACATTTTCCACCTTCCCAAGTAATTATGAGGAATACAAGCTCTCTCTTTTTTCAAGAATTGTGTTGCTGCATTTAGTGAATGCCACTCATCCCACTTCCCCTTCTCTTGTCTCTTGACTCCCATCTGCTCTCCCTCTTCCTCTCCTTTCTGTTGAGAGTTCATGCTCAACATCATGTGATCATGTGTGCATAGCACCATCACATGATCATATGTGCATAGCACTAACCTTATAGAGTGCTATAAAGGAAAGGGTTAGATCTCCTAACCCTAACCCTAAATGGATTTGTATATATTCTATTTTTTCAACTAAATCTAGTGTACAGTTAGTCATTTGTGGTGTGCTCTCTAGTTGTGCCCTCTCTCCTCATCTCCACTCTTCTCCTCTCCCCTCTTCATATTTTGTCATGGTATCAGAGCTCCCTTGCCTTCCGCTGAGGCATTGCGATCCGTATGAGAGAGAGTGATTGATTGAGAGATCGACAGATTGAGAGTTCTCGAGTGTTCTCCGTGAGAGTCCACTTCCGGTGAGAGATCTTCATCCATCCTTTGATAGAAATTTTCCGTTTATTCCAAGAGAAATTTCCGTTCATGTGAGAGAGAGAGAGAGAGAGACTTCCATTCATTGAGAGTCCATTCCTTTCAAAGATCTTAGTTACGAGTGAGAGAAGTTCATTTCATTAAGAGATTCATTGTAAGAGAGTTCTAAGAGTGAGGCGTTCTTCTCCATTGAGAAGGAGAGAGAGACCTTTTTCAAGCCTCTAAAGCAAGCGAGTTCAACGAATGGCTCAACAAGCCTACTACAATGAACTACTCCAATAGCCTCTAGACTGGGACGAGCTTCAGCCACGGAGTACTTTTATAGACGAGTCCAAAATTCTGTGATAAGAAGAAGCATGTAGATCAAGGCCCTAGAGTGAAAGGGTAGATGAACAACATCGCGCGGCATATGCTGAGAGTGCTCTCAACGGAAGCAAGAACAGAAGAGGGAGAGAGAGAAACAGAGAGCCACACAAGTTTTGGTGGGTGCAGAACCACCCTAATCTTCTTTTTCATTCATTTATATATGTGTTTAAGTATTGTACATAACTGGGGTAAAGGCACAGTGACCTCTAACCCCCACAACCTCCCACCTAAAGGACAATGTGCCTTTAAGGGAGAACAACCAGTGAGCATACTATCCAATGCCCATCAATACACGACAATACTCAAACTGCTGACTAGGTAGACTCTTCGTCAGCATATCTACACGGTTATCATCTCTATGAACCTTGACAAGCTCTATGCGCTTGTCCTCAAGTACCTCCTTGATGAAGTGGTACCTGACCTCAATGTGTTTGGTCTTTGCATGAAAGACCGGATTCCGTGCTAGCTGAATAGCACTCATGGAATCACTATGCAATGTCGGTACACCTGTATGAATCCCCAAATCTCCCACTAGCCAATCAAGCCATATAGCCTCCTTGCAACCCTCTGTGGCTGCAACATACTCAGCCTCTATGGTAGACAAAGCAACACACTTCTGTGCACGAGACATCCACGACATTGCACCACCTGCAAAGGTGAACACATAACCAGAAGTGGATCTCCTACTATCCACATGCCCTGCATAGTCTGAATCTGTGTACCCAAGTACATGCATGTCTCCTTTACCAAAGCAGATGCACATCTCCTTGGTACCCTTCAGGTACCTCATGATGCACTTAACTGCCTCCCAATGCCTCTTTCCTAGATTAGCCATATACCGGCTAACAACTCCCACTGCAAATGCAATGTCTGGTCTAGTGGCTATCATAGCATACATAAGACTCCCAACCACTGATGCATAAGGAACCTTGGCCATCACGGCCCTCTCCTCATCTGATTTGGGACTATCTGTATGACTCAGTTTCACATATGGAGGCAATGGAGTACTCACTGCCTTCCCCCCCTCCATATTGAAACGTTGCAATACTTTTGTAACATATTCCTTCTGTGAAATCCAAAGGAGTTTCCTACTCCGATCACGCGTGATGCGCATACCAAGAATATGACCTGCAAGTCCCAAATCCTTCATATCAAAGGCCTCATGCAACTTGGCCTTTAAGGCATCTAGCTCATAAGTATTCTTGCTAGCCAATAGCATATCATCCACATATAGTGCCAGGATTATCAGGCTATTATCCTTAGCCCTTTTAGTGTAGAGGCAGTGATCAATTTCACTCCTTCTAAAACCCTGGGACCGAATGAAAGCATCAAACTTCTGATACCATTCTCTAGGCGCTTGCTTAAGACCATAGAGACTCTTCTTCAGCATGCAAACTAAATGTTCTTTGCCCTTTTCTTCAAAGCCTTCCAGTTGCACCATGTAAATTTCCTCATGCAAATCCCATGCAAGAAAGCTGTCTTGACATCCATCTGCATAAGCTCCATATCCTCTGCTGCCACTAGTCCAAGCATGCATCTAAGTGTGGTCATCTTCACAACCAAAGAGAATATCTCATCAAAGTCCACACCCTTCTCTTGCTTGAACCCTTTAGCGACCAAACGGGCCTTGTACCTAGGCACATCATCACCTGTGACCTTCATTTCGTAGACCCATTTACATGGCAACACTTTCTTTCCATGTGGCAAAGAAACCAAGTCCCAAGTCTTATTCTTCATAAGTGAACTCATCTCTGATTGCATAGCATATTCCCACTTGCATTGATCCTCGTGCATCATAGCTTCTGTAGCAAGAAGGCTCCCCGCAATCAGTAAGCATCACATAGTCTACCCCTGGAACAAACCTATCAGGCGGTCTAGACACTCTATATGATCTTCTCAAGAGCATTTTAGTTTGTTGTCCCACTTGCATATCAGCCACATTTGGCTCATCATTTCCACCAATAGATGATCCATCATCTACCCTTGATTGTATACCTGTGGGAGTACTTGGTGGTACCATTTCTTGCACATTTGGTGCATGGACAGCTTGCTGTCTATCAACATATGCAGGTGGATTCACATCCTGGAAAGTGACTCTCCTCATTTCCACATCCCTCATGGGTGCCTTATGCATCTTCTTCTCATTGAAGACTACATCATGGCTGCGTATGATCTTCTTTGCTTCTGGATCCCAGAGACGATAGCCCATCTCTCCACTTTCACCATAACCCAGAAAGATGCATTTCCTAGACTTAGGATCTAGCTTCTTTCAAAGCTCTTTCGGCACATGTGCATATGCCTCACACCCAAATATACGTAAATGAGTGTAAGAGGGCTTCTTGCCACTCCATGCGTCTTTAGGAATACCACCATCCAAACTCTTACTAGGTGATCTATTGATCACATGCACTTCAGTCTTCATTGCCTCAGCCCAAAAACCACCAAAAAGACTTGCATTGGAAAGCATGCATTGCAACCTTTCTTGAATGGTACGGTTCATCTTTTCTGCAACTGGATTTTGCTCTGGAGTACGAGGGGATGTGAGCTCCCTCTTAATCCGACGTGTATCACAGAAATGTTGAAAGTCATGAGAGAGATACTCTCCACCATTGTCAGTTCGTAGGCATTTAAGTGTTCTACCTGACTAATTCTCAACCAAGGCCAGCCATTTCTGAAATATCTGGAACACATCACTCTTCTGAGCTATGGCATAAGCCCACACTTTCCTAGTTGCATCATCAATGAATGTCACATAGTGTTCAGCCCCACCTAATGACTGTGTAGGCATGGGACCACATACATCTGAATGCACCAAATCAAGCTTTTCAAACTCTTTCTCTCCCCTTCTTTTATGGGCTGATTTAGTCTGCTTCCCATAGATACAGTGCTCACAAAATTCAAAATCAGAGAAACTCAAATGCGGTACATAACCCAAATGGCATAAGAGTTTCATTCCATTCTGGCTCATGTGCCCCAACCTGCAATGCCACAAAGAAGTGCTTGGCTGCTCGGTTATTTCAACAACATGATCAAATACCCCTCATACATGTAAGGGATACAAAGTCCCACACTTGGCACCCCTGGCGAAAAGCATATAGCCCTTCTGAATTTTCCAACTCTGAAAGCCAAAAGTGGTGTGAAAACTAGCATCATCTAGCTGACCCACTGAAATAAGACTCCTGGTCAACTTAGGCACGTCTCACATGTTTCAAAATAAATGCAGACCCATTTGCAAAAGAAAACTTTGTCACCTACTCCCACTATGTCACATTCATAGTCATTTCCAACATGCACACAACCTGTCTTTCCACTATCATAAGTGGAGAACCATTCCCTATGGGAAGTAACATGGAATGAAGCACCAGAATCCAAATCCAATCCTAGGAATATGCATCATCTGAAGTGGTAAGCAACTATGCAAATAAACTAGACATGAAGAGAACGTCATTGTCACTATCACGTGTGACTGCATTGATCTCCTTGATCTTCACTTTTCCTTTGTCCTCCCTTGGACTCTCTTCCTTTTGATTTGCACCCCAATTTGCATTCTTTTTCTTATCCTTTTGCTCTCTTTTCAGCTTGTAGCAATCCTTTTCTTCCTTTTGATTTGCACCCCAATTTGCATTCTTTTTCTTATCCTTTTGCTCTCTTTTCAGCTTGTAGCAATCCTTTTTCATATGGCCATTCTTGCCATAGTGGTAACACTCAATGTTCTGTGCCCTAGACTTGCTACGAGACTTCCCTCTTTCTTGGGACTTCCCCCTGAACTGTGATCTGCCCCTTTGCACATTTAAGGCTGCATCCTGCTTGTTGCCATCCATAGACTTCCGTCTAATCTCCTTGGCCAACAAGCTACCCACAACATCATCAAATTTCAGTACTCCACCAGGTGCAGAGTTACTGACAGCTGTACGGAAGGTATCCCATGAGGATGGCAATGAACATAAGAGAAATATTGCCTTAGTCTCCGCATCAAAATTCATCTTCAAAGCTTGAAGCTGGCTGAAAATAATATTGAATTCATTCAAGTGAGAAGCAATGGAGACCCCTTCCTTCATCTGCAGCTCAAACAACCTCTTCATGAGGTAAACTTTATTAGAGGCAGTTTCCTTTTCATAAATGGCACACAGTTTCTTCCACAAATCTTTCGTAGTCTGCTCATTTACTACTGTGAAATAAACTGACTCTACAAGATGCAGTCTAATAGTAGATTTTGCTAATGCATCCAACTCATTCCAATCATCCTCAGACATATTTGCAGGCTTCGCTTCAATCCCTTCTTTTGAATAAGCACATCCCTTATTTGTTCTTTCCACAAAGAAAAGTTTGTCCCATCAAACTTTTTAATGCTAAAAAACTCATTTTCAGACATGGAAGAGGATGCCATGATGCAAATGAAGCAAAAACCCCAAATGCTAGTGCCTACAAGAGAGAATCACACCAAATACCAGGTGCACCCAAATGTGTATGCCACAATAGAATGAAATATCACCAAAACTCATGTCTCAAAGCATCTGACTCATGTGCATATACTATGCATCCATATGAGCAAATCTGGCCCAAAAGAAAATGCCAACTGCAATGGCAATCCCATCTCCATCGTCCAGCCAGTTGCTCCCTCCAGCTTCATGCAACACCCCTTGCAAGCCTCCAACGACACGAGCCACTGAGCGAGTAGCAACACCACAATGGACTGCTCAAATGTGAAGCCTCTTCGTCTCGAATGACTGCGTGCAACTGCACCTCTCCTCCGACATACGCCATAAAACCTACTCCGTCGCTTCTCGCGGCGCTCGCTGCAGCATCTTCCTCGCTCCTACTCACTAGCCTATGACCATACAAGCCCATCTGCTAAGCATCGCCAACAACTCCAGCCGTGCACGTGACCTCTCCAACGAGACGCCCAACGCCAACAGAATCTACACAGATTCCAACGAATCTGAGAAAGATTTCAGCTTCGCAACAATCGGCACGTGGTAGGATAAGGTAGCACCTAGGTTAGGTCTACAATGTGCCATGTGGCACCCTTATCTCCAAGTGCCATGTCATCTACCACGGTGGTAGCCACATCATTACGACCATGTCACCTTATTTGCCATGTCATCACTGACTGACACATCATCACATTCACGTCAACTGCCACATCAGCAACCACGTCAACATAGCCATGTCACTAGTGCCACATCACCATTGCCACATCATCAATGCTACATCATCACTGCCACATCATCATTGCCACATCATTCGTGCCACATCATTTGCCATGTCATTTGCCATGTCATCACTGCCATATCATCACTACCATGTCATCACTACCACCTCATCATCTGTGCCACCTCAGTTGTCCAGTCAGCACTGACCTCTACAGGCACAGTTACCTCTTCACAGTCACTACATGTGACCACTCCTGGCACCTCAGCATAGGGCTCCACTGGCACACCTCTTGCTAGGCACAGTGCCACATCATCACTGCATGTGACCCACAGTGACACATCATCATTGAGCACCATTTGCACTCCTTTTGCCCCTCCACCTAGATCAGAAGAATTTGAGCGCGCTCCAAAAAGGAAAGTCGCTCATTTTTTCGTGCTCCATCACATCATGCGCACATTTTGGCACAAGTTACACTCACATTTTAGCCTCGCTGACAAAACCACTTCCTTCATGAACATTCACCTCTACATCGATGCATCTAACCCAACACTTAAAAAGAACAAAAGAAAAGGAATTATTTGTTGTTCTTTCATCGATCGACGGTTGGTATAGATTCATATCAGAGTAGACTAGATCACCATAGAGGGGACGCTTTGAATTTCCCCAAGTTGCCAATCTAAGCCATGCCCGAAATTCTCGACTAGTACCTACTCGGAGTCAGTCCATACACCCACATACGATTTTACATCATTACATTACCTGAAACCTTACGTTCATCAGTTCAGTGAGCAGACTTCAGAGAGTACAAAGGCATTACAGATTGTTTCAGTGGGCAGATAGCACTTGATTTCACAAACACATGCCACCATTGTAAAGCCTATTCGGCTATCTCACGGCATCATGCACATCATTTCAGCCTTGTAAAGCCTCTTGGCTATTCTCGGCATCATTGCCACAAGGCTTGTAATACAGATCAGAGATTTTATATATTGCAGTTCTATCTTCACCGACAGTTCAGAGATTTCACTTGCCACAGTCAGTGTATTTGCAGTTGATTCGTACAGAGATTTTCACAACACTTTTGAGTACATTTCTTGCACCATGTCTACGACTAGCAACCTCAATCTGGAGGCATCTACTAAGTTAGACAACTCCAATTATGGTACATGGAAATACCGAATGGAGACCATTCTTGTACTTTAGGACAAATGGGAGTATGTCGATGGGTCTACACCTAGACCATTGGCCGATCCAGCCACAAGTAGCTCTACTCCATCTGTTGTCACAACACCAGCAACAAGATCTATAGCTACAAAAATAGTTTCCGCACCAGTAGCAGATCCTGCCATCGCCTGAGCTCAGGCAGAATGGGATAAGAAAGACAATCATCTGATCAAGCAGAATGTGCAAGATGTCGTGCTAGGACAGCTCAACACAGTCAAGACATCGAAAGAAGCATGGGATATGTTCGCAGCTCTCTATGAGTCCAAGAACACATCCAGGATTCTCACACTAAGAAACCAAATCAACCAGAGTTTTCGCAACAGCAACGAAACCGGTCATGCTTATGTACTCCGCATAAAAGACTACAACAATCAACTTGCAGCAGCAGGAGAGACAATGAACCCCGCAGAAATGGTTCAAGTCATTCTGAATGGACTAGGAGAGGGATACAAGAATCTAGTTCAGAGTATTGCCATACAACGGCAAATTCCGACACTGGAAGAACTTCAGTCAGCAGCCCTACTTGGTGAAGAACTCAGGACGCAGGCAATTCAAGCATGTAAAGGTCATTCTAATGATCACGCATTCACAACTTCAGACAAAAGTAGAGGCAGAAGCAGAGGTAGAGGTAGATCATATCAGAAAAGTGGTCATCATCAACAACAAAATCATCATCAGCATCATCCTCAGCAACATCAAAATCAGCAAAGAGGAAATCATTCCAACCGAGGAAGATTTCAAGGACGAGGGAATGCATCCACCGACGTGTCAAACATTCAGTGCAACTACTGTCACAAGTTTGGACACTATGAAAGAGATTGTCGCAAGAAGCAGTACGACCAAGCCGGTCGATCCAGCAGTAATCGAGGGAATTTTCGAGGCAGAGGAAATCATCATGGTGGACATTCTAGTCATAGTCATTTTGCAAATGAACATGGAAATATGTTTCTTGCAAGCGAGGAAATGCATCAGACTGATACAGTGTACCTAGACACTGATTTCAATCCCAAAGAGAATTTCAGCTATCAAGTCGACCAAGTGGAACAGGAGGTGCATCATCTCACATGACAAATCATCAGGAATGGTTCACAGAAATGAATCCATTAGAAGGACAAAAAAATGTCATCTACACAGCAGAATACACCGAATCTGGTTCAAGGGACAGGTGTTATCCCTATGAACAATTTCACTGGTATGAAAGGATTGGTGAAAAATATGCTCTATGTTTCGAAGCTCAGCAAGAACCTTTTTTCAGTAGGTCAAATGATGGAACACAATTATTGAGTCATCTTCGACGGTGATGAATGCACTATCAGAGACAAATCTAAACGATGTCAGCTAGTAGCAAAAGGTATCAAGGAAGGACGCTTATACAGAATGTTAGCTACAATACCAGATAAGCATGCCATGTCAGCTCAACCGCAACAGATGCCACTATCTGCAAAATGGCACAAGAGATATGGTCATGTCAACTTCAAGTACTTGTTAGATCTCAGGAATCAGAATATGGCAATTGGGATTCTGAAGCTACAGTTTCTTGGAAAGGTTTTCGAAGCATACTACTTAGTCAAACAAAAGCGAACCAAGTTTGGCAGAAGTACCTCTCGTGCACGAAGTATTCTTGATTTGATACATACAGATGTATGGGGTTATGCCCAGACCCGCAGCATCAATGGTTCACTTTACTACTTGACTTTCATCGACGACTACAACAGATATTGTTGGGTCTACTTTCTAAAAGAGAAATATGAAGTGTTTTCCAGATTTCAAGAATTCAAAGCCATGGTAGAAAACCAGACAGGCAGAAAGATCAAAGTCATGAGATCAGATAGAGGAGGTAAATACATGTCTTCAGCATTCATGAACTTTTGTAGAAGTCACGGCATACGAAGACAATTCACATGTGCAGATACTCCTCAGTAGAATGCAAGAGCAAAAAGGAAGAATGGGACTTTAGCAGACAGTGCTAGAGCAATGCTTAGTGAAAAGCATCTTCCGAATCAGTATTGGGCAGAAGCAATAGCCACTGTAAACTATTTGCTTAATCGGCTTCCTACCGAACCGATTCAGGGTATGACTCCTTATGAAGCATTCACTGGACATAAGCCACACATTGGGCATATCCGCATATTTGGTTGCATAGCATATGCCCACATACATGATGATCATCGCAAAAAATTTGATGCGAAGTCACGCAAATGCATCATGGTTGGCTATAGTGAAGAAAGCAAAGCATACAAATTATATGATCCCATCAACCGCAAGGTCATTATCTCCAGAGATGTAATCTTTGATGACGAATCACCTCACCTACACAGGAGATAGAAGCATTGACTTCACAGTCATCTACAGAACAGGTTGATGAAGCATTCACTGGACATAAGCCACACATTGGGCATATCCGCATATTTGGTTGCATAGCATATGCCCACATACATGATGATCATCGCAAAAAATTTGATGCGAAGTCACGCAAATGCATCATGGTTGGCTATAGTGAAGAAAGCAAAGCATACAAATTATATGATCCCATCAACCGCAAGGTCATTATCTCCAGAGATGTAATCTTTGATGACGAATCACCTCACCTACACAGGAGATAGAAGCATTGACTTCACAGTCATCTACAGAACAGGTTGATGAAGAAGAGCAAGAATTGCCAGCAATCAAAATAGCCTACCTTTATCATTAGTGACTTCAATATAAACCTACTACAAAATCCTAAGGCAAAGGAACAAGTAGACAATGTCACAACATATGGACTTAACAAACTCAAGCCTCTCAACAAATTATAAAGTACAACTCAACCACATTTATAAAGTACAACTAAACCACATTTGGACAAATGCCCCCACACGAAACTATTTGATGGGACATATTGGACCAATCACTTCCCTATCTACATAGCATACCAATTATCAGAACTATCAAGTTTCGATGCATCTAGAGCGCACGCACGCACGCGCACGCACATTAAGTACACATTAAATACGTAAGATAACACATGTATTCACATAATAGGTATTATTATGTTTCAAAAATATACTTGAAGGGACAACAAAAGCAAATTTCGAGAGAGAAACTTACATAGTTATCAAAATGACAGGGATGTAAATTATGTTAATTTTCTGAGGTCTAAAAACACAATTGCTACTTCTATAACAAAGTGTATACACTTCTTGATATGAAATAATTCAAGCACAAAGAGCAAAAGTTGGCAAAGTAGAGGGCCATCTTCTCTCAAATTTTATATATTTGCAAAAGCAAAGGGAGCCACTTGTAAGGTTGCAACCACTTTTTAAAAGCATACAAAGTGTAAAGCACCCTTTCCAAATAGAACAAGCCATAAAAGAAGTGCAAACCCAAGCATGTGAATTTACCTTATTATTCAACACATCCTAGAATTAGAAATATAGACCTCACAAAAATCCAAATATACAAACTAGTGCCCATGGCATTATGCAATTTTATGAATACCACTATGTTCCTTTATTGGCCAAGTTTATTCACACAACAAGACTAGTACACCTTCCAAGCAATTACGGACTACTCAATGACCAAGTTGCAAAATGTACAAATCCCTCAAGTCATTTTTTTGTCATCTTTTCATAAAATGCTAACAAGAATAGCTTAAGGATTTTGTTGTGTTCTTGGTGCACATTTTGACTTGGTCTAAGCTAAATGAGGCCTACATTCCAAAAACCCTCACAAAGACATAAATGGAGATGCCTATCTGAATGCGATTGAATTGATTGTTAAAACTGTTATTTTCAAAGATGCAGTACAAAAAAGCTAAGTAAGTAGATGCTGCTCCAACATACACCATATAAGTGTTCGGGTCATTAAATTAACCTAATAATAACATTTCAGTTTGCTTATGCCATCGAGTTTTCTATTCAGTAAGCATTGCAAATTATTTTTACAGACATTTCGTTTATCAAATGATACACATCCACAAAAGGTGGTGTCGTCGGGCACACCATGTACCCTTTCCTCATCAAAACCCTACCCTCTCCCCTCCTCCCTGTACATGAAGAAATTTTGAACCTTTGCTGACATGGGAACATATTATTGGTGGATGCTCTCTCCAGTGGCAATAGTAAGCACATGAGTCCTGCTCTGCACCCCCTGTGCATTGCTGCTCGTTGGGGTCCACAAGCTACGTGACGGTTTGTCAGTAGAATCTCTCTCTCTCTCTCTCTCTCTCACACACTCTGGCCAGAGAGATAAAGGCTTACTGTAGGGGAGTTTATTTTGATTACGTTTAACCCTATGCATGTGAAGTAAACCAGACAAAACCACATTCAGTAACTCTGCAGGTGCCAAAACTCAGCTTCCACAGCATTATCATTGATTGAAGAAATGCCTTGCAACCTTCTTCATTGGAAAGCTTTTGACTGTATAGATGCCTTATGCTTCTTCAATTACACAGGCAACTGCCTAGACAGGCCTAGGCGTAAAAACATATCGAGGCATACCAAGGAACAAAACAATACCCTTGCAGTGTGCTCTGTTTTTAACGGATCATATATCATCATAAGAGCTGTGTGCCCCTTCCAATTTGAGTAATTTGAGTACCACCAGCAGCAGCTAAACCATCACGAAGGCCGCCGCCGTCTTGGTGCTACATCATCATCTCCCTCCCGAGTGCTTGCTCGTTTATGGCCACTGGTAGGCCTGCCATCCTTGCTAGACAGCTTACTGGAATCTCTCCTCCTGTCATCGTCTCTACCCCTGTCTCTCCTGTAAGCACTCCCTCTATTATCTCTATCTTTGTCACCATCTCTTGGACTCAGTTTGCCATGATCACCCTCTTTAGAACGTGAACGAGCTCTAATATCATCTTCTTCATCACGCCTTGCTCGCCAGGTCTCAGAGGTACCATCTCCCGACTTCCCAGCAGCCACAGACGAGTTCAACAGCACTCTCTCAGGAGGTGACTGCCGTGTTCCTGCCAAAACCTGTCGATCCCGTTCATCCATCAGTGAGGAGCCATGAACAACGTGAGGTGAGGTTCTCCTTGGAGGCATTCTAGGACGAGATAGGGGTCGCTTGAAGTCCCGATCTCGAAAAGCATCTACCTCCCTTTTATCATTGGACCACTTTGAGGAAGGTGGAGGAGAACGCTGACTTCGTGCAGCAGTATTCGAATGGCCAAGAGAACGATGGTTGGGAGGTGGTGTTTTTGGCCTTTCAATTCTCGACTCGGGCCTGAAATTGGGTGTTCGATTATTCAAATTGGGGTGGTCCAGTGGATGCATCAACCTGTGAGGTGACTCACTTCTCCTCGACTCCATTCCTCCACTGCCAAAAGGAGGCCCTCGATACCTGTCCATCATCCCTCTTCCAGCTGGTCCACCCCTCTCAGGCATACCTACTAAGCCAGGCCCGACACCTGGTCCTAAACCTCTTCCTCCCACACCCATGCCGGAATGGGAGCCAGAGCCCATCCCTCTTTCAGTTGCTACACCTAACCTCATTGGGAAGTTCAGCCCAGCCTCCGTTTCAACAGTAGGACCCCTGCTGACATTAATAAGCGGTCCACGACCACCACGACTACCTCCGATTGTAGATCGCATAACTCCTCTCCCAGAAGCAATTACACTGCCAGCTTTTGTGATTGTGCCATCAGGAGCTACAACAAATCCACTACTCTCTACCCTTGCAGCTGCCACTGCTGCAGCATTTGCAGGCCCTTGAGAGCCAAAATCATTGCCTGGACGTCGCCGCCCAGGACCCCATGGACCCAAGGAACCACCCTGATTATCAATCCACCCACCAACCCTCCCTCTACCATGGATTCCCGCTACCGATCGCCCCCTTCCAGAATGTCTGCCTCGGCCAACGTCACGAGAATCAAGACCATCGTCTAACCTGCAGTGGAATTGTATGACATTAGACAGAAATCGCAGCACAAATTCATCAACATGACAGAATATAATGTAAACTTGCTTACCTCCTTCCATGACTAAAATTGTCCCTGGTACGTAAAGGCTCATCAGAATGAGGCCTATCCCCAAAAAAAGTATCTACTCTAGATGTGAAACCATCTCTAGATGCACCTCGTCCAGATCCCAATCGGCTCCCAACTAGAGCTCCTTGAGAACGAACCATGGAACCTCTTCCAGGAGTAACCCACGGCCCACCACGTCCACGGCGAGAAGGCTGTTCTTTTGCAGCTCTCAATGCCTCTTCAGCATTTTCAAAACCCTCTGGCAGCTGATCCCAACCTGTGGCCCTGGTTCTCCCTGATGCATGCTTCTCTAAACTTGTAGTGGGGACCTGACCTTCATCCACAGAAGCTTTAAGATCTTCTGATTGTGTTTTTCCAGAGTTCTCTTGTGGCTCACCAGCATCTGAGACAGCTTCAGCTTCCCAAGAGGCAGGATTGACTTCAAAATCCTTCCAGTCACCCTCATCTTGTGCCGCTGTTGGGGTTCTTTCATCTACATCCAATCCCATATCATCTGCATCTCTAAAATCAGAATCACCATAATCAACATGCTCCTCTGCTTCAGGTTCCTCTGGTAGCTGTTCCCAACCTGAGGAGGCCTTTGGTCTCAATGAAGTCGCCTGCTTTTCTGACTTCAATCCAGGGATGTCACTATCCTGAGTGTCCTCCTCGTGATGCTCTTCTTGAATTTCACACTTTTCATGAGCCTCTGCACCGTCTGAAGTTGTTTCCCCCTCCCAGGATGGAGGGTTATAGAGTTCAACATTATCTAATGCAGCCTCTGCCTTCATGTTGCTTGCATCTTGTGGCAATGTCAATGTTCTTTCATCTACTTCTACACCATTATCATCTGTATCCCTGCAATCCGAATTTCCATAATCAATATGTTCCTCAGTTTCAGGCTCTTCATCAGCTTGCATTGTTTCAGGCTCATCATTCATTTGCACAGTGCCTATATCCTCTATACAATCATTCGTTTTTTGGTCATGCCCGCCCTCATCGGACTCATTACTGGTGGATGTGGAGGGAGGTTCCTTGACCTCACCAACTTCACCTTCCTTGCCTGCAGCTTGTTCACTTAGTGTCTGCCATGCTTCCATTTCTGTATTCAAGTCCCAGTGTAGTCGATCATCACGCAAGCCATCAGAATTAGATCTCAGTAATTCTGTTCCCTGAGCAGCACGATCTTCCACAGCATCTTGTATACTGTGTCCGCTGGCCACTCTTATAGACTCACTTGATGACTCAACAAGCATCTGGACATCTTCTACACCAGGACACTCCTTCACACTTGTGGTGGACGCTTCTTCTTCTTCCACTTTGTGACTCTCATCATTTTGGTATGGACTGGGAGAAGGCGTTTTTGGTGGTGGGGAAGAAGAATGCACAGCCATGCCCTGTTCCGACTCCACTGTTTCTTCTACATTAGGTGAAAGGACAGAACAGATCACAGCTACAGCTCCATCTCCAGTGCCAAGCTCCCCACCTTCAGAAACCAACCTTGGTGGTACAGGCGATTTCAACTGTGGGGATGAAGATCCACGAGAAGGGGACGGTGATGGGGCTGGAAATTTGGGAGAAGGCGACCTGGAAAGTGGGGATGGAGACTTAGGGGAAGGCAACCTTGGTGCTGGGGATGGAGGTGAAGATTTGGGTGATGGCATTCTCGGCGATGGCGATCGTGTTCCAGGCGAAGGTGAACGAGGTGGTGGGGATGGAGATCGCATTACTTCAGCCATTTGTATTCTGCGTTTCTTAATTGGAACAATTGCTGGTGCATCATTAAATCGCCGCCCAAGTAGGGC
The DNA here is from genome assembly GCF_047967505.1 of Dipteris shenzhenensis. Lineage (NCBI taxonomy): Eukaryota > Viridiplantae > Streptophyta > Polypodiopsida > Gleicheniales > Dipteridaceae > Dipteris > Dipteris shenzhenensis. The sequence continues at coordinate 8,654,497 of NC_141625.1, forward strand.
TACTCCTGACTGGGTTAAAAGAACCACAGCAGAAAGTTTCAGCACTATAACACATAGACAAAGAGAGGACCTCCAGAACCCTGAATTCGAAGACAAACAAAAAAAGGCTTCAGGAGATCACCTTTTCAGAGTCAGTATCCTTTGTCTCAGTTTGAACAGCCTGAGTAGTACTGTCTTTCTTCTCACTATTGCCCAGACTTCCACTTTCAGAGGTATCTTCAGCTTTCAATGTGCCATTTGTTGTACTGGGCCGAGATCTCTTTACTCCTTTACCACTTGCCTGAATGGACTTTATGGACCTTCTCGTACCCACATTATTCCCACCTTGCCTGCTGGTTGCAGCTTTATTTGCACCTCCTTTACTCTGACTAGAACCGCCATTTTGTAAAGCACCTTGTCCACCACAAATGAAGCATGGCAAAGATGGGCAACTGGCAGAAGCTTTGGGAGACACAGAGTTCTTGCATGCAGCTGCACAGCTTGGATGAACAACAGCCAGACTGTCCTGACATGGACAAGGCATCTACAGCCAAAAGTTTTATGGGCAATGTCAACGACAATCAAAAGCAGTCTTAAGATATTAGCAACAGTTCCAAAAGAGAAAAATAGAGGGTTCAGTGTTCACTTACAAGGTCATCAAGGTCTTCGTTATCCTCACACCCACAGATACAGCAGGCCTGCCCATCAGTTTCCATGTATGCGGATCTAGCCTCATTCCAAAGCTCTTCTAGCTTGGCCGCTCCTTCCCCCTGCAACAAGCACAAAAAACCATGTTAACTGTGGGGGTGGAATCCTTAATAGCTGTCTACATTTTTATGCACTCTGTGACACCCCTGCAGTCGGCTCTAATTTGATAATAGCCTGCCAACTCTAATCTGATAACAGCCTGCCAGTGCTTTCATCTGGAGGCCATTACCTTGAGGCCGTCGGGTTACGAGCATTAACAGTTCTCTAGGAAACTCCTTCCAAGCAAATGCAGCTGGTAGCATAGCAATGTCTGTTGTGGGAGCCTTAGACAAAAACAAAGCTGGAGAGCATGAAGGCACCCATAGCCCCTATGTCTGCCTTTCAACCCTCACAGAGGCTGATAAATTTCCATCCATCCCTGTTTGCATGTTCTACTTGCCAAACAGAAGAAAGCAGCAAGGCTCCCTGTCCAGCTCTGGGCTCTGTATTAACCTAGTTAAGATTCCCTGTCTGGCTCTGGGTTCTGTTTAAAGCTATTTAAGAGGCAAATGAGCAAAATAATCCAGCTTCTGCCGAGAAACCTCACTAACTCCTGCACACATCCTGTCCCAGTGCCCAGTAAATTCCTGTTAAAAAAGACATCCTTCAATTGTCGCGCATGCCTGGGACTAACCTGTTCTTCCAACCTGATTGCAAGAACCTCCTCCCTCTCCACCATTAGACAAGTTGAGCAAATGTAATCCTCACGAGCCTGCAACACGGAATCACCAGAACCATAATCAGTAGACCCCCAGAAATAATCACAGCTTCCTCCCCCTGCTGATCAGAATTCAGCAAAAAAAACCCTCTGCAGCAGTTTCTCCTGTGGGAGCTCAAACAAGGCAATCCTAGTAATATCTTACACATTAGGCGTACGACCACAAAAGAAGATAGTCAGACCGTCCAATTGAATTTAGTAATGGCCTGACAAAAAGGAAAGCATTGAGAAAAGCAGTGGCACAGTTGCGAGTCGCGACCCTTAGTCCCGGTGACACAATTCAAGTCCTCATAAATTCATATCTACCACAGAGGACGCTGGTTTCAAATGAGAGTGGAATATTAATATTAACCTGTTGGTCCGCAAGACCATGGCAGTTTGGGTGTTCCAACCCACCACACCGCTTGCACTTGGCAGTCACCTCACCATTCTGTCTGCAAAGCCCGGCTTCACCCCCACAAGCCAAAGTCCGGTTTGAAACCCTGCTCGCCCAGCTTTTGAAGGCAGCACTGCGCAAGAAAGTGACAGCTTTTCCGGTTCCAGCTTCAATGCGTTTGGTCAAGTTCTTGAAAGATATACTCCGTAAAGATCCATTCTCAAGCCTGCAGATAGCAGCCGTAAACGACAAGCCAACCAGTGTGTTCCGTCTTGCACAGACATAGGCAGTGACCCTGGCATTTGAGCTGCCAAGAATTCCTGTGGCAGCTCGGAGTCCATCTGTCCTGGCCGAGGTAGAAGCGTCCGCCGCTCCCACGGGCGATCCATATTTTCCGAACAAATAAGACCTGAATGCCGGCAGGGCGTCTGTGGTAAAAGCGAATCGCAAGGCACTTGCCCTCCCGTCGGGATCGTCTGGACCCTCCGACACAAATCTTTGTTGTCGAGGAATCAGAGATCGCTTCAGCGGACCAGGCAATCTGCATTCAACGACGTGCACATGCTTGCCATTGCTCTCGCTCTCTCTTCTGATAGAGAGCACAGCGCTACTGCAAGAACCTGCTTCTTCTTCTGATTTCGTGTCCTCCTTTCCCCACCGTTCAGACTTCTTTCTGGCGAAGCCAACTTGATCTGATCCAAGTCTTCCCATGATCGCGACTCTGTGGCCGTTAACCCTAAATCCAAGGCTTACAATAGACAGGAAACTGGTGCACCGAAGTCATTCTTTCTGCGACCTGACCTAAAGTAGCCATGACTTAATGCCTGAAAGGCTCTCTCTGTTTGAGAAGAAAAACGACCAACGAGGGAACAGACATCTGTAGAGGTGTTTCGCTTGAAATCTGAAGAGAGGGATTGCCTTTTCGCCAGAACCACCTCGGATGTACAGTGCACACCGCATCTCCCTGCGACTGTCCAAAAGGTTTTCACAAATCCCTTCAGGCGTGCGACCTGGACTCAATGTCCTTCCGCAGGCTGTGGCGCGTAGACCTTGAACCGTAATTCTGCACTGGCAGACCCTGTACCTTGAATAATGGCAGTATCGTTCCAGATCGAGCACCGTACGCTGCCCCGCCCTGTTAAGACCCCCGGCCTCCCATCACCTGAATGTGACGCAACGCGTCTCGGCCGAGCTGACCCCTGCCGTGCCCGCTGAAAGCCACCAGATTCCGCGTGAGGGCTACTCCCAGGAGTTAAACCTCTCTGCTCCGGCCGCCCGATATTCGCGCAAAACTAGCCAAGAGGCGCTGAAATTCCCGGAAAGCTACTAGGGGCGGAGATCGGGGGCAAAGGGGAGGCGAAGGAGGGAAGAGGTGCGGCACGAAAAGCGAAGGAAGATAAGGGGAATGGAAGCAAGGGGGGAGGGCGATGGAGGAGGGAAGGATGAGAGGAAAAATGATGATAAAGAAGAAGAAGAGCTTGAGAGGAAGACGAAGACGACGAAGAAGAAGAAGAAGAAGAAGAAGAAACTGATGAAGATGATGAGATGAAGAAGAAGAAGACGACGACTAGGCTATCTATTGCCAAACCTATCCCCGAACCTCCCCCCAGGCTCGGCATTCTCTCGTCCCTTTAGTCTATCTCTTGCCAAACCTATCCCCGAACCTCCCCCCAGGCTCGGCTTGTCCCTCCCTCACCGGAAGGGTAAATGTGAAGGGGGGGGGGGGTTTTGAAAAAGGGAAGAGATTCCTCTCATTCTTGCGGAGAAGTCGTCGGCGGTCGCGACGACGAGACTACTCACCATTGGTCGGACACTGTGCTACTAGAAAAGGGCGATTCCTCCACGTGGAGGGCATTGGGGAGGCACGTTCGCCCACGTGGAGGGCGGGGGCTGTGAGGAGGGAGGGTAGAGGGGAGGCAGAGATGGGCTAGGCACATTTTCCTTTTAGTTTAGGCTGTAGGCAGGCAGCATAGTGGAACCAAACCCCTTTTCTGCCCTCTCGTTGAGCCACATGGCACACTCTAAAAAGTCCCTCATTTCTTGTTAGGCAGGGAGTAGAGTGGCTTGGAATGAGATTCTGCCCGCCCAGCCTGACACCGTTCACGGCTGCCTATCCGGTTCTAGTTTAGAATATGATGTGGCTAGGCCCTTTAAGGTGTGTGGAGCACACACCCGGAGCACAATCTGGTGCGCGAACACATGAGGCACTTTCCTCCCAACAAGAAAGGCCTATTCGAGTCATTCCCCCTATACATCCAACCCCCACCCCTGGTTTATTGCCTGTCACAACCCGCCAAGGCTTCCCATTGGTGCAACTAAGGAAGACGCAAACGCACACAACAATGATGATATGATTAGAAAGATGGAGAAGCAAAAGGAGGCGGCAAACTATCTATTGCCAAACCCATCCCTGATCAAAACCTCCGCCAACCCAAGCTCAACATGTCCCTCCCAATCTCTTCCTTTTCCAAACCCTCCCTTTTAAGTCATCATAATAACCCTCCTTCCATTTACGACGGTTAAGTTTCCACCATGTTCAAGGCCTCTCCTTACAGAATTGTCCATACGTACTTCTTATGCGAACGAGTTAAATTTTCATACAGGATATGGCGGTGGCTAGAAGCTGTATTGAAAAAAATTGGTAATTTTGGAGCCATATTTTCACCCAAACATTCCACACCGCTTGCTTGTTTCCTACCCTCATCGAGAACACAAACGAGCACTAACCATGGTCCTCACACCATAGTCCATCAACCCCTGCTTGTAATCCACACCACGTGCTACATAACCAACTTACATAAGGCGCATGCTTGTAATGCCTTAGACAGCTGGAGCACATCACACCACCATTAAGCACCAAAAATGTCAACCTACTTGTCTTACCCACTCCAAATAGATAGACCTTCCACGATGCCAATGCACCAAGGCTAACAAATTTGTACCTTCGAAATCAGAGAGAGACCAAAAATAAGCTTCTCCTCAAAAATTGGCCTTGCTAAAGAAGCCCCTACTAAAATCACAAAATTTGTGGTATTAAGCTAATAAATCAATACCCCTCCCAGTGTGGAACTCCTCCAACCATTAGCATTACTACAATTGACCACCACCACTCTTTAGTGCAGGCTAAAAAGGAGTTTTGTCATTGTTTGAGACAAGAGGGAACACAACTAGATGACTTAGGGAGCTTTATTTAGCCACATACACATGGGAATGTGCTCTAAGGGGTCACCTTTCCCCAACAACGCACATCCATGATGCATGAGTGCATATCATTTTGGGGACTTTTGTGCACACCATAGGCATCATCACTCAATTGAAGCATACGAATTGAGGTGACGACGCATCAATGTACTTAACTTGATGTCATTTATGCAAAGACAATCGACCTTCCGTAAGTGGAATGCTGAAGTGTTCATGCTTCCATCACATGCACGACGAGGATGCAATTCAGATTAGGCCTACACTTATGGATTGCTAAACACAGTGGAACATTGCCACACACATGCTTCCATTCTTTTGCAACAATCATGATTTAGAGTGGCTTTTAAAAATGTCCACCTTAAATTCTTCAACCTATCTACTACGAGTTCTCAAAATATTTGTATTGCACCCGCATGTGAGGAAAATTGTGCATTCCCAAGCTAGGTGACAAAGATGCAACCTTAACAAAATATTTTATAAAATGCCTATAAAAACTAATAAAGCCCACAAAAGAACATGATTGAGTCAAAGTTTGTGGCTCTAGCATTTGCTGAATGGCATGAATTTGTTAGGAACAATGCAATAATAGAGAAATAATGCAAGAAGTATAGCCATATCAATTCCTCAATTACGAGGGTTTTAAACTAATACCTCATCCCTTGTGCTTGGATTAGTTAGCCAGACAAAGCATTGGTGTTATTCGTTCTTTTTTCCTCTCTTTTTTTTTTGGGGGGGGACCGGGGGGGGGGGGGGGGGCGGGATATGCTGGCTTTTATTAAGGAGGGCGGGGAACCTTTAAAAAAACCCCTACAAAACATGGCCGCACTTAGGGCTAGGAGCCCTAGCCCTACACTATAAGCAGAAGTCAGTCAGCAAGATTTAACAACCAAAGAGGGCTACTACCACATCTCTATGCACATCAGCAAAACAACAGAAACATATATAGACCTTAAGGTGATGGGCATGATAGCCCAAAGTGCAAACCATGTTTACAATGTCTTAATCCAACATTTTCTCTCGAGAAACTGACTTTATTATAGAGCAATTTTTGACATTGTTAGAAAGCCTTTTATCTTAAATGTTTTTATAAAGCACTCCAAAGTGAGGGTTTATGAGCGCATGTACACAGGCGGGCACATGTGTCTGCTAAGTCTGACTCTAGGTTGCAATAGTTTTTGTCCATAAGTTCTTGTGTTTAAATTCAAATCGCTCAATTTTATGGAATATTTTTATATATTATCTTGCCTCTATTTATGAGGTTGTATGCCAAGGTGCAATACATACCTATGACATGACATCCAATATATGCAAAGCATCCTAGTAATGCTCCTCTATCATTAAAAGCAAGGCTAACACAATGGCAAATTACATCACATTTGCTATATTGCCAACAGAATTGTATAGTGATTTTGCACCTACAAAAATGTTTAAAGAGGGAATGTGCATAAGTTCATTGATGTTTCCATAAAAATCCCCCAAAACTTGAACTTGATATGTTGATAAATAGAGATATAGAATGCTTCAAGTTGGATCATTCATTGGTTAATAAGCTAATAATCTCAACATATTTTTGTTTTGCAATGCTTGATGTTCAATCATGCACTTTTTGAACAATTGTTGGTTTTGGCACTTTCTATATGTCGTATGAAATTACTATCCTTGAAGAAAAGGAAATCTAAAAAGAAATATTCACAAAAAGATGTCTTTCCATAAAGAACCCTTTTGGCACTACTTTCACCTTTGCTTGTAATTATAGGTAGTCATCTTCTAACTTTCCATGCCAATACACAAAGTGAACTTTGGAGAATAGCCATGTTACAAAGCTAAAGATGCCATTATTGTTACATAATTTTCCTATCGATTATGGGCTCCAACCCGTACATTAGTTATTATTCCTCTGTGTGTGTGTGAGGGGGGGGGGGGGGCGGGGGGCAGGGGTCCACATGCATAATGCAACCATGTGTATACTCAAATGAGTGGATGCATTCTTATTTGTGCCACATTTTCACTAGAGACCACCACAAAGAGAGAGAGAGGGGGGGGGGTCCTCTGCTCGAGGAAAAGAAAGGGCATTGTTGTTTAAATAACAAAAAAAAGCAATACCTTTTAATAGAATCACTGCATTTAATAAAAGTCCAATTCAAAACGCTAACAAACAAGTATATTCCTTTTTGTTCACCTCCACCATCACATCCTACTTATTCGTTTATTTTCACTTCCCAACAATTTCTACCTATTTGACTAGTGAAGGAAATTCAATTCAAGATCCCAACAAAGATTTTTACTCCTTTCCTCCCTTCACATCCACCATCACATCCTACTTATTCATTCAATTTTCCTTTTCCGTTAATTTTGGCATCTATTTGATGAGTGATGTTTTGAGAAGAATGCACTCAAGTGTCTTTTTGACGTCTTTGTCCTTAACAATAAGGAGAAAAGTTTTTTTTTTTAATAAACAAAAAAGTAGTATTGTATTTTTAGGAGCTGGTCAGGCCCAAAAAAGAGACCCGATACAAAATTTGGCTGACTACAGGGGCATCACCCGTAGCCTACACTATGCCAGTTAGGGGACAAAGGGTTACATCTAACAACCAATAGAGAGCAACAAAGGGTTACATCTAACAACCAATAGGGGACAAAGGGTTACATCTAACAAAGGGTTACATCTAACAACCAATAGAGAGCAACTAATAATTGGTTCTTTGGAGCCCATCATCCAACCAAAGTCGCTAAGGAAGGACTTCACCATGAGGCACAGGTGGGATTCACGGAACCCCAGCACGATTTTCGTTTTGAAGGCTAGCTAGTTTCTCAACTCCCAAATTAAAGACAGACTACGGCACAAACTGAGGGCCACGTTGCACCTAGAGTGGAGGGGAGGTGAGAAGCTTCACCTAGCAGCGCAATCCTCCGTCTAGCATTAATATAAAATTTTGCCATCAGGCCCGCCTTCCTGATGGCCACTTCCACTTTCAACCAGGCCTCGCGAGCAATGGTGGAAACTTTGTGCGGCAGTCAAGGCTCAATAAGGAGAAAGGTTAGATTAGTAGATACTTATTTATCATAAATTTCCCTCATACAAACTAACATTGCAACATCTTGTAAAGATTATATATTTTTGGACTTTAGAAATTTCTTAATAGCTCAAAGGCGTTCATTAATTCATAAGTAATACTTCAATATATGAGAATATCTCATTTTCCTTGTTATATCCATTTAATATGTGTACTTCTTAACAAATTCAAAGTATTAAAGGATTAACACAACGTATCAAAAGCAACAAAGAATATCCTTTTACTTGCAAAAGCATGAAAGGGATATAAAGTGAGAATTTCATATTCCCTTTAAGCACTTTTTCCTCCCTTATAGTCTTTTGAGTAAATCATAGTGTTTATACCTTTCACTTTGATGTTTCGAACAAACATTGACAACCTCCTTTCTACCTATAGCCTATAAAATGTGGAAAATTTTTACTATCAAAAGCACCTTGTTACTGAATTTCTTTTTATTTCAACAATGTATTCAAGGTCAAGTGTAGTAACTTATCACAATTGCGTTAGTGAATATCATGACATATCTCTAAGATTTACCCCAAGTATCAGGGTCCTTTTTGAAAGTTCTATATTAGAAATTGTCAACCCGCTTACAAGGAAATTTTGCAAATATTCATATTCGATGCCATGAGCATTTTTGTTTAAAAGGTAGGTTCTCGATAAATTTCATTATGTGATCATTTGAATCTTTCCCTGAAATTATGTAATGAAGATGGTTTCATTGTTTGAAGTTATGTTTGGCCCATGAATTTGATTGTCTTAATTAACAAACATTTTTTAGGTTATCCTAATTGTAGTAACATATTGACTCTAAAGTGTAATGCAACTGTATATTTAATATCTTTGTGATGCATATAAAAAAATGGTATGCCTTTTTATTGGATGTAATCATGCTATTTGCAATATTCACCTTAAGTACTTCCAACCATTTTTCAAGAGAGTAAATTACGATGGCTCATTTAGCATATAAGTGGAAACCATTACCCAATGTGAACAATGTAAAAGGGGATACGCGTTTAATGCACTTAGTAATCAAGCGACTTGCCATTGTACTAATTTGTACATTCATTTACCAAAATACATTTCCAATCTTTGATTAAGCTAAGCCTTGCAAGTGGGGGAATTCATTAAATGAAATATTCCATATTGCATGCTCTCAAAAAAAAATATATAGTCTTTACTATCCATGCATGATTTTTCCCTAAAGTGATGTATGTGGACTTTCTATGAAAACTTGCACTTCATTTCCAAGTTTTGAACATATGTTCTAGTCTTCCAAAATTTCAAGGTATAAGAAGGAAATCAATGAAGGTACCTGACCTCCATTGAATTACCTAAAGGAAAGGAAAATTGAGATATTACAAGACTTTCTACTACATACGTGAGTGCTAATCAATTAACTCTATTTAAAATCTATTGATACAATACTGTAGGATTTGGCTTTTGAGCGATCTACATTTGGATCTAAGATCCATGGAGAACTAAGACCTATGAGAAGCTACTCGAAAGGGCCATAGCCATAGCAAAGGGGTAGCTACCTCATAAAAAAAGAAAAGCGAGAAGGGTGAAGAAAGCAAGAATGCAGACGTTGGAGAAGATGCCTCTCTATGAGCTAAGAAGGATAACCTTGTGTAGATGAAAGAGGCACTCCAAGCACTTGACATTCAAGGAAAACCCCACGTCAATTAGAAGTTTCTAATAAATTATTAAAGCTCAAGCATACAAAAATGTGGTGGAAAATGTGAAGCTATTATGAAGGGATAATGAATTCCATGAGATGGATCCAAATGTATAGTATGCTTTAGTGCTGATAGAAATCACTGATCTTATCTTGGTAAGTGCTAGCATGGAAAATCATTCTTGAGGACCTTTGGTGACAAAACACTAGAGGCAAAGCCGATATGAGATTAATACTTATTTAGCCTTCTCTCACTACATTAGCACTCACTTAGCACTCACTTAAGAGACACTTCCCAAGTTTGTTTCTCTTTAGTAAGTACTTCTCTTCGGTTAATGCTAAGCATTATCATGACCAACTCTACTCAAGGGCATCAAGGATAAAACTTGATCTCCCTACATTCACACTCGCTCAAGAGACACTTCCCAAGTGTATCTATGTTTAATGGGTACTTCTCTCCTCAGTCAATCCTAAGCACTATCATGACTTGTTCTACTTAAGGACGCATCAAAAGATTAAAATTGCAAGTTTATCAAAGAGCCAAGCCTTTCACTCATGCACTCACAAGAGTTCTACAACTAATCCTTCCTTTCTTCTTTAGTGTAGGAGAACTTAATGTAATACTCTTTTTTTTTTTTAAAGGTTTTTTATATTAAGAGGCTAGTCAGGCCAAACTTGACCAGGTACAAAACTAGGCCGACTACAAGGGGGGATACCCACGACCTATGTTGATAGAGCTAGGAAGCACATGCACTTACAAAAAGGAAAGCTATACTGAGAAGACAGTGGCTAACCACTGGGGATTTCTCCCCTAACATCCAACCTATGTCTCTTAAGTTAGCTTTGACCATACCTATGATGGCAGACTCCTTGTGGTCGAGCGAGATCTGGACCTTGATGAATGCCAAGCGATTTCTCATTTCTCAGACGGAGAGGCATACCGCCACGCGAACATACTGCCAGGACATCAAGAGAGTAGAAGGTAACCTGAAAGTTTCCCCAAAGCAGAACCATCCTCCATCTACCTTTAATGTAGAATTGAGCCATAACCCCAATCGCAGCTTCCACTTTAAACCAGACCTCCTTGGTAACCGAGCAGGACCAAAACAAGTTCTTCAAGGCTTCCACAGCCTTACCACATAGAGGATAGATGGGAGAAATAGGGATTCTTTTCACAAGCGAGCCTCAGACTAGCAGCCAATGGTTGGTGATCTTCCACATGAGAAAACTTGCTTTCCCTGCCACGCAATGCTTCCAAATAACTATGAATCTATTCCGCCACCAAACATGACCTCTTCTCACCTGCCATTTCTTGTTAAGAGCCAAGAATCAAGGCGCCGTAACCTCAAGGTTGCTGTACACAATCTTTGCTGAGAGACGATTAAGTCTGGTCCTACCCATGAGCCATTGGGCTTGTCATCCCTCGGAAGATGGAATGCAGCTCATTGGCCAGCCATTTGGGAGCGCTCCACCATAGAAGTCAGCAAGTCCGTTGCGCCTTGGCTTAGCCAAAACCTGATATGGAGCTGCTCAAGGGGGACCCGATCCGCCGCCCTTGAATTCTAGATGTCCTCCCAATTCCTGATACTTTTCCTAAACATACTATGGGTGTGTGAGAGGTCGTGAAGAGCAAAGGGCTCCTGTTTGAACTCTTGGCTCCACCAAATGGATTTTGCCAAGCTGGCATCACCTGTTAAGCCCTGCCTACCCTTCCACCTTAGTCGTTCGTTGCATTTCTTCCAAGCCACTACTAAACCAGCAATGAGATCTAATCCTACTATTTTGAGGGGGAAGCCGGAGATAATCCTGTGGTACCAAGGGAGATCTTTCCAAGTGCCCGCCGATCTAGACCGGCCTACTTCTATGAAATAGATTATGATTTCCACCCAAGGGGAGGGGTTAGTGAAGAGGCACGGAAGCCACTTACCTAGGAGCAACACATTGCATCTTTTGATATTTGGGAGGCCGAGACCTCCTTGATTCTTAGGAAGCTTTAGAGGCTCCCAAGGGATGTAGTGCATCTGTTTCCTTTCGCCTTCCTCCATCCACAGAAAGGCTCGGAACAATCTCTCCACTTCTTGCCACCACCACTGGCATTTAGAAAACTGCCAAATTGAGGCTATGTAGGTTGTTGGTGCTGCTAAAATGTGCCGGATGACTAAAACACGAGCATTCCACTCCAGACTTAAACCATGCTAGGGTCTCAGCTTTGCTTTGATTCTTTCCAGAAACCAATCATATTTGGTGGAGGGTCACCCCCAGACCGATATGCGCACCAAGGTGTCTGACTATTTGGCCTTTCTTAATGAATTGGAGAGGCAAGCCACATCGGGGGGGGGGGGGGGGGGACCATCTGTAGTTCTGATTGCAAATATTTTCTGCTAGCTGCATTGAGAGCCAGAAGCCTCGCAGAAGAGGTCAATAATGTTGAGTAGGGACTCGACATTGCGGGCTCTTCTGCTATCCCTATCAAAGTGTCATCAGCAAAATAGTTGAGTACTGAACTGATTTCCAGAGGGGAGGTGAATCCTGTGAATTCTGCCCTCGCCCACCGTTGCTCTAACCTTGTGGATGAGGGGGACTGTCCCAATCGCAAAGAGGAGGGGGCAAGTGGGCAGCCTTGGCAGATGGATCGCTTGAGATTAAAGCACCCAACCGCACCACTGTTGAGGTAGAGCACTGCCGACGCATTGCCGAACAGAGCCGCGACCATGTTACAAAAACCATCTCCAAATCCAAGTCTACCTAGGACAGCTAGTAGGTAGTCCCACCTGACCCTATCATAGGCCTTGTCTAGGTCAAGACCCAACAGGAGGATCTTTTGATTTTCTTGCCGGGCATAGTCCATAGCGGTGGATACATTAAGAATATTTTCAAAAATTTCCATGCCTTTCATGAAACCACACTTTTCAGAGTCGACTGCAGACATGCATACCTCTCTGATTCTGATGGCAAGTGCCTTTGCAAGGATCTTGTATGACGTGTTAAGCATTGTAATCGGCTACCAGGTCGCCGAACTTCAGTCTATATTGACTCTCTTGAGGAGCCTCGCATTAACGTCTGGCGAGAGGGTACCTCTATTCAATGCACAGTTGACAATCTTAGCCTACTCTTGCACTAGCAGGTCCCAGAACTCTCTGTAAAATTCGATCGTGAAGCTCTCTGGACCGGGGGATTTGTCAGACGCCGTAGCCTTGAGGGCCTCTTCAAGCTTCTCCATCGTGAAGGACCTACCCAGAAGGCCTCTGTGGTACTCTGAAACTCGCGATTGAATGCCATTTAATAGAGCCTCCAGCTTGCCGAGCCAGTCAGCAGATTGTATGGCGAAATCGCCCATGATCTGGCTGAGCTCCTTCAAAAATGTATTTGCGATATGCCAGTGCTTGGAGATCAAGCGGCCCCGAGCATCCATCACCCTGTCGATATTTTCCTTCTTGCGCCGTCTTTTGATCGATTGGAAAAAAATTACTTGAGCAGTCCCCCAAGGCTACCATCGCTGATGGCTATGAAGCCTGGCATCCTCCGCCTCTTCGAGCTCCATGTCGTGAGAATAGCTGTCTCGATCTCCACTAGCAGGGTAGCTGCCATTTTATTTGCAGGGGCTGCTAGCAGAGCCTCTCTAATGGATCTCCTGGTGGACTCAAGATCCTTTGCTGCCTCTCGTCTGTTGAACCTGTTCTCCCGGTACTAGTCTTAGCCTTGATGTGAGGGTCCGAGCTTCCTGCATGATCTTTCATCCACTCTTCTCTGATGAGCTTATAGAATTTTCTTAACCGCAGGAACTCTTTGTTGAACACAGACGGGACGTCGAACGGCCTAGACTTAGACGACAAAACGGAAAATCTGCAGATCACTAGCACATGATCTGAGAGCCCGGTCTACAGCAAGTATTCACCCTCCATTGGTGCATGCATCCACCACCCTTCGTCTACCGCATAGAAGCGATCCAGTCAACCTGATCGAAAATTAGCGCCAGTCTACGATTCGACCAAGTGAAACCTTGCAGACCTTCCTAATTAGACTTGATATAGTCCACCAGACCTTTGTTAAGGACCAGGTCATCCCAAGACTCGCGCTCCTGTGGAGTGGAGTAAGCTGTGGCATGTGATCGATCTTCCATTCCTTTAGTGAAGTTCGAGTCTCCTCCTACCAACCAGTGCTCACCTTCCAACTTTGAGTTGAGAACAGACCAGCACCTAGCTCTCTCCACGGGGGCATTTGGAGCATACACATAGGCAAAGACAACTTGAAATTCTTTGATCATGGCTGAAACCACTACTAGACATCCATCCTCATCCCTGAAATCATCCTTCACTTTTAAAGATTGATGCACTAAGATGGTTGGGCCTCCTCGATCTCTAAACGGGCAATTCACGAACACATTGAATCCCAACTTATTGCATGCAAACCAAAATTCATCATTAGACCCACATTTGATCTCCTGCAGCATGACCACATGCGGTTTGATCTTTCTGATTACAGCCAAGCAAACTCTCTGCTTAGATTTCCCACAGCACGCTCTAACATTCCACGACATCACTTGGATCCTATCCTTGCATCTCTCACCCCCCTAACTTTCTTATGAGGATTTGCGAACATCTTTGAAGAAATTAAATCTATTTTCCCTAGCCATCTGGGCACTCCTCGCCATGTCCTTGAGCCTCTTAGTGAGGCTACCAGAAGGTGGAGTTTTCTACAGTCCATTGCCTTTGCCCAGACCCTTCTCCTCACCCTTCTTATCTTCATGCACTCTCTTTTTGTGATTCGCATTGGGGAGGGCCTCCTCTTCATTGTTGAAGGCAGCTTGCGATGAGATCGGCACCTCCACAAGCTGGGACTGCTGAGTATCCAGAAGCATCCTTGTCGAGGGAGAAGGACCCAGGCCTTCCTCCTTAACACCCTTCGCGGAGAATCCATGCATGGGCAGAGGCTCCTAGACATACTTACCTTTCTCTCTGACAATCTTCCATCTGTCGTCTGATGGGACAACCTTCGTGACATCCTCCGAGTCGACCTCTCGATCGCTTGACTGAAGCGCCGAGAGTTCTGGGATGGCTTGGAATCGTCGCTCGTAGCATCTTTACCTTCATCCTTCGTGGAGGGGTCTTGGTCTGCTGTCTTGTCACCTCTTGCCAAAGTAGTGTTTGTCGGTCTGTCTGGGCATGCTCTAGCAAAATGGCCAACTTTCCTACATATAAATCACGCATCAGAAAGAGTCCAAACTTAACCTGGATGGGGAGCTTGAGGCCTCCTGGGAGGTGGGCTTCGATGAAGTCTGGCATTGGCTGCGCCCTATCCCAAAGGATCCATATTCTTTTTCTACTAAAAGGATCTCGAGCTGTAGGAGGAATAAGTAAAACTCTGCCCAGCATCGTTGCCAACTTTTCAATAGTGTCTCCCAGCCACTAGGGAAGGCTCAGAAACTGGATCCACACCGGGCAGTCATCATGAAATAGGAACTCATCGATGGAGAAAGAAGGGATCCACGGGATAGCCAGCACCATCGCTCTCGAAAACATGAATGGCTTCCCTAGCACATCATTGCGTACTGGCTCCGAGAGACAACGGACAAGAAAAAACCCTTTTCCCAGGAATTTCCCAGAGTGGGCATCTTGAGATAGCAGATCACATTCATACATGAGAAATTGCTGCAGTTCATCCAATGATGGGATGCGTCTGGGGAATGCGTCTGGGGAAGAAGAGGTAGACCCCACCTCATGCCAACCTTTCCAGCTCAGGCATGACTTCTTCTAATTGTATTTCACATGTGACGGAGTGACGTTTCCAATTGTATTTCGCATGTGATGGCGTGACGCGTGCCAACTTCCAGCTAGCCTTTTCTCTCGGTTTCTTTGGCACGACGCTCAATCTCTGCATGTAGCAGTCTAGGCACCTCCTTCGCCTCTAGGGGAGAGAACCCTACTCAAATTTTGTGTGCCAAGATTTTTGCATAGGACTGTGTGCCCGAGGCATCACCTTGCTCTGATTTCTCTATCCCATCTGAATCCAACGCAGTGTCACCACTACCGACTTGGGTATTCATTCCTCTACCAAGCCTCTCCTCTAATTGCTTACGTTTGGAAGAGCACCTAGAATCACTACCATCATGCGGACACGTGTTGTGCATGCACTTGCCTTCGTCTTGTGTATAAGATGTCCCGAACTTAAATTTACTTTTAATGTAATACTTAGTTAGCCTTCTCTTACTACATTAGCACTCACTCAAGAGACACTTTCCAAGTTTGTTTCTCTTCTATAAGTACTTCTCTTCGGTTAATACTAAGCATCATCCTGACCAACTCTACTCAAGGGCATCAAGGATAAAACTTGATCTCCCTACATTAACACTCACTCAAGAGACACTTCCCAAGTGTATTTCTATTTAATGGGTACTTCTCTCCTCATTCTATCCTAAGCACTATCATGACCACTTTGGGATTATGAGTTTTAATGGGTTATTATCATTTAATAATTAAGCTCTAAAATAGCATGAAATCAATGTGATCACATTGATTACCGGGAAAATTGTCGGGAAACTGAGTAAGACTACCACCAGTATTATTAACATAGCTGGTGGTAGTACATATATATTACTGACGATAATGAAAATATTACTAGCGATTACTATTACCATCAGTTGTCATCATAGTACCATTGGCAGTAGCTACAGTACTAGCGGAATAGTTAGCTACGAATTCATACTTTCCCATGCAACTTGACGCTATTGTTGGTGGTAAGGGCAATACATGCTCTTCATTCGATTCGATTGTGGTTCCTATTCCGATAAACCATTTGGTAAGTTGGGATGAAAAGGTGAAGCACAATCTAGATAATAGTGGTAAGGCTGAGTGGGGGAGGGTGAGTTAGCATTCATTATACTTGTGGATGTGGTCCGCTACTCTGATTCCTTTCATTTTGGAAAAATTGCAAACCACAAATGCGAGTGCTAGTGAATTCGAGTGTTTGTTGTGTGCTCCTTGCGTTTTGGAGAACTTGTGGACCACGATCATGAGTGCCAATAAATGCGATTTTTAGTGAGGAGTCTTGAGTTAAGGATTTACAATGTAGAGTTGTGAGATTTTGGTTTTGTTCTAATTTATCAGAGTAAATCATGGAGAGAAGCATGAGTTGAGATGGCAATGATGTGAGCAAAAATAGAGTATGAGTTGCGACTACAAATGCACAACCAGAATTGCCTATAACTAGAAATGTTTGTCCACAACCTTCAAGATGAATTATGACTAGGCAAACTGTGGATGCATTGAGTCATGCCCAAGCTAGTATTCATATGCCTGATAATGTTCCTAGGGTTGAACAAGGATTCACAGAAGAGGATCTCAAGGACACTACCCCAATGCTTGATCCAACCTGTGAGATTGTTACCAAGATACGGGAGAGGATTTATGTAGGTGAGGTGTGAGTGTCATAATCCTCCCAAAGAAGTATTCCATGTGCAAGGGGGGAAAACGTAAGTCACATGATTCAGAATGGGAATTTGTCATTAATGTTTGTGACTATGTTGAGTAGAAATGCAAGTATTGTGGAAGACAAAAATTAGGGGAGCACCTCGCATAAGGGGTCGCGTGCTTGGTGACTCAAAAAAGAGCATTCACCGTTGTGCAACCCCATGTGCTACTATAGCAACAGCTTGCACCATGACAGAGAAGTTGAAATCTTTTGGAAAAATCAAAAGAAGATTAATTTGGTAAGGTCAAGGTGCAAGTGGAGTAGAGTGTGCAAGCACACACGGTGACAAAAGTACAAGTGTTGCAAGCTCCAATGCTTGAACACATTGTGTGGACACTAACATGCAAATGCAATATAGATCTCCACTTATGACTCATGAAGCTAGATCGACAACTGCGACTCCTAATTTCAGGAAACCCATGATAGTTGAGAGCATCCAGATTCAAGATCTAGAGAATGCACAATATGTCCTTGGTAAATCAATTTTGTGGTCAAGATATCCACTGAGTATGGTCGATAAGAGAGCTGCATGGAATTGTAATGCTAACTATGGATCATGCTTCAAGCTCCCTTCATACCACACATTGCGTACAATATTGTAATACACGGCATATGCAAAAGAGGAAGATCACACAAATTGTAGCATTTTCGAACAACAATAGAACATTGGATGCACAATTGTCTCATATGGGTGGACAAGCATAAAACACCATGCTTTATTAAATGTGATGGTTATATCACTGTGTGGGGAGGCCTTCCATACATTAATTGATGCCTCACATGTAAAAAGTCAAGGACCTATATAGCTGGTGTATTATCAAAGGTTATAAGAGAGTTAGGCCCTGAAAAGGTTGTGCAGGTCATCATGAACAATGCCAAGGGTTGTTAAACAGTGGGTAGAATAATGCAAAGGTAGCATACCAATCTATATGCATTTGCGTGTTGTACATATACTTTAAATTTTGCATTGAAAGACTGGTATAAACAAGTGCTATGGTTCAAAGAGATTGTTTGTAAGGCTCCAGACATTGTGAAGTTAATATGATTGAAGCAACGTCTCGAAGCAATCTTTATGTCTCATGACGGTTCTACCATGTTATTGCCAGCAACCACGATATTTGCCACGTTCTTCTACACTTTGCATCCTTGGTGAAGAATAGAAGTTTTCTTATAGATATATTTCATTGTGATGCATTTGAACGATATATGTTAGAGTTGACTGATAGGGCAACAAAGGAGAAAATGCGTGACCTGAAAGAAACATTGGGATCTGCTACAATATGGAGGAGGTATAAGGATGTTGCTAAGGTTATGAAACCTGTATTATATGTCATTAGGGCTTTAGAGTCAAAAGATCCAACAATAGAAAAAGCATGGATGCACTTTTGTAGTATTGAGCAAGCTCTTATTGCAAGGAATCCCCCTACTCACCTAGGCCAAGAGAATGAGAGAAGACCATTTAATGCTACAAAATGCAAGGAATTATGGGAATTGTTTAGGCCTCGGTGGGAGTAAGCTCACAATCCCTTGCAAAGTGTTGGGTACCTTTTAGACCTTGAGCCCGAGTGGTGGAATATGAAGCCCGAAGAGATCCCAATTGTCATGCATGACTTCCATAAGGTGGTGTGACAATATTATCCCCAAAACCGTGAGTTTACAAAGTGGTGTAATGAGTTATCCAAGTATCAATGCAAGGAGGGGTTATTTGCATCGAGTCTTGTTAAGCATTGGCAGAAACTACATTTGTTTGGAAATGGTGGATGATGAATGGTGGCACATGTGAACTTCTACGCCCGATTGCAATGAGGGTTCTTTCTTAGACATGCTCAAACTCGGGCTTAGAAAGAAACTAGGGTCATTAGAAGTACATTCATACTTTATGAAATAGACTTCTAGAGGATCAAGCTAAGAACCTAGTGTACATTTATGCTAGTCATAAAATGCTGGAAACATTAGGAGATGTGTGATATGAGGAGAAAGTTCCAAAATGGACCTACAATATCCCACCTTATGTTATCCAACGTGAAGCAATCCCATCGTTGCAAATCCCAGAACCCCAAGAAGAGGATGAGGAGGGGACTGATGGTGCGACATCTAAGGAGGATAGTGATGAATCAGATGAATCGGATGAAGAGGAAGGAAATAATGTTCTCCTTGCACATGGGTCTGGAGATGAGGACATTGATGATGAGCATGATGAGGATAGTGACTCATGAATTGTGGCAATGATGGAAATGACAATGATAGTGGGTTTTGAATGTCTTATTGCATTCTGAATGTCTTAATATATATTGAGGATTGTAGGTTTAGGATGGGATGAGAATTTTGCATTATATGATAAGCAAAATTTGGAGCAGCATCATCATTCTTGGTCCTCTAATCACCGTCTTAAGCACAACATACATGCACAAAGAGAAAATAACACCATGCTACTGATGGGTGGCAGCATGGTGTTGTCTCGTCATGCACTATGGTTTAGCTTGATGATTCATGAACCATGGGATGCTTAAATTTCATGCTTCAAAGTACCCTACCTTGCATTTTAAATGCCTTGTGTTTAGAGTTTGATATGTGATTATTTGATTCTTCATCATTGCCATCGTATAGGCTTCTAGGTGGTAATGCCAATTGAGGTGTTCTTGACCAGGTTCATTTTCTCAAGAGCATGCCAATTGGCATGCCACTCACCATCATATGCAATAGAAGCCTATGCAATCATGTGATGGAAGAAGCATATGCAAAGTGATATTTATTGCCTCTGATAACATTCTATTTGGCTCACTTTTGAGACTAGTTTTAATTGAGAAAGAGAGAGAGAGAGAGAGAGAGTGAGAGAGAGAGAGAGAGAGAGAGAGAGAGAGAGAGAGAGAGAGAGAGAGAGAGAGTAGTCTGGTAGTGCCTCACGTGTCATGGGGATCTTGTAGGAACTCTGATGCAGTACTCCTCCAAGCTACTATGGGTTGAGAGCAATGCATGTAAATGCCATCCATTAGTGTCACTCTAGCAACTCCCGGCTTGTGGTGATCGTGAATCCATAAGGAGAAGAAGAGGGAGGGAAGAGGGAAGTGGAGAAGGGAGAGGAGGAGAAGAAGAAGGCAAGATGAGAAGAGAACATGTCATTCACGAAAGGCGATATGAGGGAACAAGAGACAACTCCAAAGAGGAGAAGAAGAGCTTGTATTCCAATGTGTGCAACCAACAAGTGAAGACCAAAGTTAACCATTTGGCCTTTTATACATGCCACCTTTTGAAGGGAGGGCCAACCCTAATCTCTTTATGCCACTTTCTTTCCTCATTCTTTACATTTGGCTCCAAGGCGCTCCTAGCTCTACAGACTTGCCATCATCCATCAAATGGCATTTCCAACTAATGTAGTTAACATGCCCCGTTCTTGTTCTTTATCCAGTCCCCTGGATCGTGAGGTCATGGTGGTTGGAGCGTTTAGATAAATATTATTCCTTGTGTGCACTTGTGTGAAATTTATCCGTTTGTGGTACTTCATAGCTCTTCATTGGATCCTTTGTTATGGAATTGTTTCTAGAAGAATGGATATTCACTATAATTGGCATTGCATGGAATGAGTGATTACAATGGCTAGAGGTTGGGTGGATAAATGATAGCTGAGTACTTGTGACATTTGAAAGAAATATAAAGAAAGGGAAAAATCTAAGGTGTAAGTTAGTAGGAAGAAGGTGTTAGCAGGGGTTGATGTAATATCCTACAGGCGTTAGTGTTAGTAGATTCAGTTCTTATGCTCCTCTATAAGTCAGTGGTGGATAGATGATAGCTGAGTACTTATGACATTTGAAAGAAATATGAAGAAAGAGGAAAATCTAAGGTGTAAGTTAGTAGGAAGAAGGTGTTAGCCGGGGTTGATGTAATATCCTACTGGCCTTAGTGTTAGTAGAGTAAGTATAGTGTATTCTTATGCTCCTCTCTAAGTCCCATATTTTCTTTGAGTGGGACTTTCAGTGGATTCTCATTAGACTATGGTTGATATGCCATGTTTGAACATTTGGAGTTGTGCATGACATTTTGTCTTGCTTCCCTCCATTGAAGTTCTTTGAGATCCATTTTATGGATTATATTTCATTGAGGGCTTTTCTTGGAAGTATTTGAGCCCAATAAGATTGTGGCACCATCTGGAACTTTATTTGTTTGAGTCATAAAATTTAGAGGGGTATGGTAATACACCATACAAACAGCAAAAATGAGGACTATGGCGGAAGAGGTTTATAACATTTTGGGTTCTAGGAAAGTCCTTGAAATTAAAACTGATACTACGTTGGGAGGATCAAATGGTTAAGTGGGTACTAGGGTTAAGCACAAAAAAGAAGAAGAATAAGAAGACATGAGGAGGGAGAGTTGGAGTTAGCTAATAAAGGGTGCAGTTAGTAAATGAAAGTGAAAACAAATCTTTGAGGATCACAAGAAACTGATCCAGTCCCATTTTGATATCATCAGATTCACCCTGCAAATCAAACTCATCCTGTAGAGCTGTTGGTGTAAGATCACTTGTTCTGTATGTGGAGGAGTGCCTTGGGATACCAAGGGTTAATATGTCTTTGACTGTGGCCCCAGACCTTTGTTGGTGAGGAGCTTCTTCCATGCTAGCAACATGTTGTGAAGGGATCTAGTATCTTTTGTCATAGCATAGGTTCTTGTGGATCTACTCATTTTTTATGAGTAGGTTCTTGTGGGTCTACTACTATGGAGTTGGAATAAATGCCGTATTGAAGGAGTGGTTTTGTATTTCCTTGTGGGAAGGCTGATGAAGTCCTTAAATGATTATTCCTGTGCCCTTTGTGGACCTTGCAACAGGTTCTTGTGTCACTACTCCTCTTTTAGAAGTAGGTTCTTGTGTATCTACTACCGATGTAACCTTGGCTGTTGGTGTTGTAGACTCAAACCTTTTAGGTCTCTCCTCTAATTCGTGGGTCTAGAGGTGTGAAGTTGACCATGGTACAAGCACGAGAAGGTCAACTACCGTGTTGATGATGCTTAGGGATCCACATTGCCATTGTAAGATCCTTGATCTTGTAGTAGTCCTTCTTGATCCCATCTTTCTGGTGCCTTTGTCAATTACATCCTCTAGCGTATTGAACTTTCATTGTTTCAGTGTAATAAAGTGATGTATCTCCTCTGAAGCAAATGTGAGGGGACGAGCATTTTCTGAGCGAAATCTTCCGAGCGTCCGAGCAAAGGAAAAAAAAAGCTTCCAACTATGCATAAATATGGCAAAAATCGATCAGAAGAAAACATAGTTTCACTTAGAAATATGCAAAGTATTATAGCAATGCCTATTTTATACAAAAATCTTTAGGTGAATCTGTAGGAATGGTGAGAGCATAATGGGATGGCTTTTGAAGAAACCCACACGTAGAGTAGACTTCTCTATGAAAATTCCCTTATGATCCTTCTTACAACTTTTACTTAATAGGGGGTGACATTGAAAACCCTCTCTCAACCTATCTTCATGAAAGAGTTTCTTCAAAGAAAACTCATTGAAGTAAGCCATCCAGGTAGTTTCGCCAGCGAAACCCCTTTGAAGCAAGTCTCCCAAGGTAGTTTCGCTGGCGAAACTACCTTGGACAGCACTTTTAAAAGTGACATAACTTTCATATCCAATGTCCAAATATAGTCATTCAACCACTCAAATTGATCGGAACACCCCATTTGAGCACATCTATGGAGTTATATTTTGGAAAATCTTTCATATATAGTATTAAATATTACATGTATTTTATGAGAGTGATATATAAGCCCAAGTTAATACTTATTTATAGTAATTTAAACTTCTTTAGAAACATGTCCATAAATATGCTATAAAAACACTAAAAAGATATTGCCATATGATATAAATGTGTTAATAAGTAATTATATATGCATAGTATTATTACATTGAGAGTGATTATGAGGAATGTTTCTTAAAGGAATCAACACTTTTTTAAGGTAATAACAGGGGTACAAAGGGATGTCTCTAAATAAGAAAATTATGTTGTGTAAAAATGAATGAGTGACTAGTCTGTATATTTTTATGATAAAGGGATCTAGTTCTAGTGAAAATAAAAGTGTAAAAACCATGTTTCCTAAAGAAAAACATTTTTAAAAATCTCTTGAAAAACACGCTCGGATAAACCTGCTCATAGGTTTTTGCTCGTAAAATTGACGCATCCTGTGAGTAGGACCATAGTCTATCAGAGAAATATTTTTTTTTGTTGAGCCCAAGTTGCTTCTGAGAAAGTTTCTAGTGAAAATAATTCATCATTTTCATTGGAAGATTCTTGTGTGACTTCCACTATGTCTGGCATGGTTGGTGTGACATGTGTAACTATCACAAAGCTTATGCCAAATTTTTTAGTAAGGAAGGTTCTTGCATAGCTTCCAAAGTAGATCCCATTCTTTTCATGGCAAGTTCTTGTGTTACTATCTCTTTTTTGGAGATAGGTTCTTGTGTAACTGCCATTTGCCTTGAAGATGATGCATTGAATTCAATGGCATCTTGGCATACTAGTGGTTGAGTAGGTTCTTTTGTTACTATCTCTTTTTTTGAGACAGGTTCTTATGTGACTACTCTTGATAGGAGGTAGAGGATGTTCTCTATGTGTGATCCTCCTGTATTGGTGGTTTTTCCTTATCTTTGCAAGTAGGTTCTTGTGGCTCTACCTTTTGCAAGGTAGGTTATAGTGGTTCTTCTCTCCAATATTTGCCTTGATTTTTCATAATTGGTAGGCTTGAATTTGATATTTGCCTCTCATTTGTTGTTGATGACGATTTTAGAGGCTTTGGCCTCCATTCTTTCTTCTGCTCTTAATCAAGCACCTTATCATTGTTGCTTGAAGATGATGGAGGTGGTTTTGTTACACGTATTATCTTGGGGACCCAAATATAAGAGTTTCCAAGGTAATATCCCTAGGCCTCTAGTAGTCTTGTTGGAACCCAACGGTATTGTACATTCCTTATTGGATGGCATTGTTTTGTTCTTCGATGGGAGGTTTGTTCTTTGCATGATGGGGTGGCTTTTGATGCCAGGTTTTGTCAGAATCCAAATATATGATTCACCTTCAAAGTACCCTTAGGCTTGTGGTAGATTCCTTTGGACCCACACTTGCTTGGTTGCTCTTCGTCTTTGTTGTCTTTGTTGGTGAGGCTCTTGTGGAGGTTGAGAGGTGGAAGTCAATGCTAATGCCGATGCTTGAATGTTGGGCTGGTTGGTAGTGATTGGTACATCTTGATGGGTTGATTCATCACCAAAAAATTCCTTTATGAGTGTCTTTGATCTAGCTTTTACATAGAATAGTGACTTTTGTTAAGGTACTTGCAGGAGTTACCAAAAACTTTCAAGGCACAATGTAATTGTCTATGGAAACATTCATCATTAAAGAACCAATAACCTTAATTGAGGTACACCCTATGGATTGAATTTCAAAATCACAAACTTGAAGGAGACCTGTCCAAGATGTTTAATGTTTCCTAGGAGATGAGGTTATTACTTGCTCGACCATCTGCCAGGGCCTGTATGCAGCATGGTGCACCTCATACTACTGATATCAACTTTACTCAAAGTTGAGATAGAGTAATATCTATCTCCTTAGTATCAATGGAATTATCAATTGCAGGCTCAACTTGATTAGGTATTACCACTCTTATTGTGTAAAAAGGTGTAATGGTGGAAGGTTTATCATTGTTAAGATGCATAAATTTAGTTCCTTTCGTACTTGGTAGATCTATTATAGCCAATGTATGTATCCAATTTGTTGAGTCTTCTAACTTTGGTAAAGGAGCACACCAAGAGTCATTAGGACTCTTTCTGTTGTCCTCTTCCTTATAAGATTTGAATACATTTACTGAGGTTGACCTATTAGTGCTGTCAGATTTGGCTGCTAATAGGTTCCCTAACATAGGATGATGATCCTTCCAAGTTTGGAAATCCACCGTCATGACTTGCTCATCCTTACGTAAATATATTCTATTTGAGCTCCAGTCATGGACTGATCCTATAGTTGAAATTTCTACCCAATATAATGTTATGGACCAATCCTACAGTTGAAATTTCTACCCAATATGATGTTATGGCCATCTGAACTATTGGGGAAGTCCATTACAACCAAGCACACTTGGTAGGTTAGACTGAAGGTCTTAATTGTGATGTCTCTTAGAACTCCTACCAATTGGCTGTTGCTCCATCCTCACTCCATCAACCATTTGACTACAAGGTTTGTGATATCCATCTTAGGTCATCCCCATTTGGCCCAGCACTGCTTAGTGTCTATGCTTACACTCACTCCTCCATCCAAGATTGTTCTTACTTGTTTATGATGGTATGATATTGGTAGCATTGTATTTGTATCATCACTCTCAAATTATTGGCTCACCTCATTCTGATGTTTCAAGCAATCACCATTTTGTTTAGCATCCACCCCATTGCAAGTCAAAGGTGAGATTCCCATGCATGGAAACTTATGCAATTGTTGGACTATACTATTCTTTTTTCCCTTTGGTTATAACCTGAATTCCATCATGACTTCTTGGAATCACATATGGCATCGTTGCCACATTTGTGAAAATGGGGCATTCCCATTTGCATCCATAATGAAGCCTCCATCAATATCAATGGAATATTGAATAGGGGCATCATCATCACGTGGAACATCATTATCACATGAGTTTTGGCTAGCACCCAAGCCATGTCAATGTGAGGGCTAGTTTGAGTGTGTATAAGATGGAAGAGAGTGCTCAAACGTGGAGAGCAGACACAAGAATTATCCAACTACAATATTGGATTTCAAGTGTAAGTGTACTAATATATTTTTTAGTCCTTACCCCAACAAGGATTGGGGTCCTTGTCCCCTCATCCACCTCATTGATTTTATTCTCCACATGCTTATCCACACCCCCTTGATGAACCATAGTGAAGAGCCTAAGAAAATAAACGAACTTTCATCAATCCCGTAGAGCCAAAGACTCTAGTAGCAACCGCTTAGAGTAGTCTTTAAAAATGACCTTCAAATAGTTTGCAAGAATTGGCTGAAGCTTGAGATAGTTGATTCCTGGCAATAGTACCTTGCAAAAAATGTTGATGCTTTTTAGAAACAATAGCTTTGTTGATTAGTTTGAAACAAATGACCATGTTAACAAGCAGCAATGACAAGTGTGAGCCTACAGTAGCCTATCTAAATAGCTCCAACAGTAGCGGCCCATCTCCTAAGGCACAACTATCCTCTACAATGGTGGCCTTTCAACAACGGCAGACTGCTCTATCCTCTACAACAACTTTCAACAACGGTGGACTGCTACTCTGCCACTCTGCAATGACCATGGATGTCATTGACAAAGGCTTCAAGTGTAGTGCCTACAACCACAAGCTTTAAGCCACGCTCCAAGCCTCACTACGTCTCCAAAGGTGAAATGCCTCCATGAGCAACCTCGACTCTAGCTGTGCTATCCACAGAGTCAATGCTCCTGGCGACCCTTTCTTGAGCCATTCTATCCACAAGCTGCTCCTCCAAGACTGCTTTTGACTCACAACATCTGCCTCTTACAACTGCGACCCGGTAGCCACCTCTCTATTAAAAACTCTTAGCTAAGGGACTGAGGTGCGGCTCCCTACGAGTAAACTCTAGCATCGCAAAGCAAGCACCGGCTTGTAGTAGAGCTCTCCATCGAGCCGCCTAGCATCGACGCCTATGCTTTACATAGTTTCGATCGACGGCCAGCATCAACAACCACCTTAGAGCACTAGAGGCTGCTCATAGCACGCATCCAATGCCAGTGCTCTAAATGACCTATGCACCTCTTCAGCGCATGCAGCATTAGCTTTCTCCACTTTTGCTCTAGAGATCCATAGCTAGCTCTAGCCAAATAGCAGCTCCCATGGACTCCCATGGCACCAACTCGTCTACAATGGTGCACCTACAATGTACATGATGAGCCACCCATAGCACCACCTAGAGAGCTCACAAGGACTCCATCTATGACGGCTCACAACCTCTTTGTCAACGGTGTCTCAGCCCCAACAAAATCTACAAAGATTTTGGTGAATCTTCAAAAAGATTCTGGTGACGCAAGACCTGACACATGGTGCATTGTTCACTACTCTAGGTCATCTCACCACAACCTGGCCAGTGTCTAGCCACATGGCACCTTATCTACCACGTAGGCTCTTGTTGCCATGTCAACAGGATCCCACATAGTGCCATGTCACTGCTTAGGTGGCATACCTTATCTTCACTATCATATCACCTCTGACAAGTCAAAGTCAAAGTGTCATGTCACCTTTGACGAGTCAACAGCCACGTGGCACACATAGTGCTAGCTAGGCACGCTTACCTCTCCATAGGCAATTCATGTAACAGACAACTACCACCTCATCACCACTGCTCCACAGGCATAGTCCTTGCTAGGCACAATCACTTTATGTGACCCCTTGAGTGCCACATCATCATTGAGCACTTTGCACCCTTTTTTGCCCCTCCACCTAGATCAAGTCATATCTCTTGATCCAGGAAGAATTTGCGGGTTCTCCAAAAAGGAAAAACGATTGATTTTTTGTTCTCTACATGCTCATCACATCATACGCACATTTTGGTGCAATTATCACCAACTTTTGAGCTTCGCCCGACAAATCCACTTCCTACACACGCACATCAGCCTCTACATTGATGGATCTGACCCAGCACTTAAAAAGAACAAAAGAAAAGAAATTATTTGTTGTTATTTCATCGATCAACAGTTGGTATAGATCTAGATCACAGTAGACTAGATCGCCATAGAGGGGACGCTTTGAATCTCCCCAAGTTACCAATCTAAGCCATGCCTGAAATTCTCAACTAGTACCTACTCGGAGTTAGTCCATACGCTCACATATGGTTTCACATCATCACATTACCTGAAACCTGACATTCATTAGTTGAGTGAGCAGACTTTAGAGTGTTCAGAGGCATTGCCGATTGTTCAATGGGCAGATAGCACATGATTTGATTTCACACACACATGCCATCATTGTAAAGCCTATTTGGCTATTTCACGACATTGTGCACATCATTTCAGCCTTGTAAAGCCTCTTGGCTATTCCTGGCATCATTTGCCACAAGCCTTGTAATATAGATCAGATTTTATCTATTGCATTTCTATCTTGACCGACAGTTCAGATTTTAATTGCCACAGTCAGTGTTTTGCAGTTGATTCATATAGTGATTTTCACGACACTTTGAGTACATTTCTTGCACCATGTCTATGACTAGCAACCTCAATCTAGAGGCATCTGCTAAGCTAGACAACTCCAATTACGGCACATGGAAATATCAAATGGAGACCATTCTTGTACTTTAAGACAAATGGGGGTATGTCGATGGATCTACACCTAGACCATTGGACGATCCAGCTAGGAGTAGCTCTACTCCACCTATTGTCACAGCACCAACAGTGGGATCTACAGCTACACAAATAGTTTTTGCACTTGTAGCAGATCCTGCCATTGCTCAAGCACAGGTAGAATGAGATAAGAAAGACAACTATGCATATCATCCGATCAAGCAGAATGTGCAAGATGTCATGCTAGGACAGCTCAACACAGTCAAGACATCGAAAGAAGCATGGGATATGTTTGCAGCTCCTATGAGTCCAAGAACACATCCAAGATTATCACCCTGAGAAACCAAATCAACCAGAGTTTTTGCAACATCAGTGAAACTGGTCATGCTTATGTACTCTAGATAAAAGACTACAACAATCAACTTGCAGCAGCAGGAGAGACTATGAATCCAGTAGAAATGATTCAAGTCATCCTGAATGGACTAGGAGAGGAATACGAGAATCTAGTCGAGTATTGCCATTCAACGGCAAATTTTGACACTGGAAGAACTCCAGTCATTCCTACTTGGTGAAGAACTCAAGACGCAAGCCATTCAAGCATGCAAAGGTCATTCTAATGATCAGGCATTCACAACTTCATACAAAAGCAGAGGCAAAGGCAAAGGTTGATCTTTCTAGAAAAGTGGTAATCATCAACAACTGAGTCATCAACAGTAAAGCCAGCATCAACACCATCATCATCCTCAGCAACAGAATCAGCAGAGGAAATCACTCCAATTGAGGAAGATTCCAAGGACGAGGGAATGCATCCACCAAAGTGTCAAACATCCAGTGCAACTACTGTCATAAGTTTGGACACTATGAAAGAGATTGCCACAAGAAGCAATACGACCAAGGCAGTCAATCTAGTAGCAATCGAAGGAATTTTCATGGCAGAGGAAATCATCGTGGTGTCACAGTCATTTGGCACTAGAGAAGCATGCCATGTCAGCTCAACCACAACAGATGCCACTATCTACAAAATGGCACAAGAGATATGGTCATGTCAATTTCAAGTACTTGTTAGATCTCAGGAATCATAATATGGCAATCAGGATCCTGAAGCTATAGTTTCTTGGAAAAGTTTGCAAAGCACGCTGCTTCGGCAAACAAAAGCAAACTAATTTTTGCAGAAGTACCTCTCGTGCATGAGGTATTCTTGATTTGATACATATAGATGTATGGGTTTATGCCCAGACCCACAGCATCAATGGTTCACTTTACTACTTGACTTTCATCGATGACTACAGCAGATGTTGTTGGGTCTACTTTCTAAAAGAGAAATCTAAAGTGTTTTCCAGATTTCAAGAATTCAAAACCATGGTAGAAAACCAGACAGGTAGAAAGATCAAAGTCATGAGATCAGATAGAGGAGGTGAATACATGTCTTCAGCATTCATGAACTTTTGCAGAAGTCACAACATTCAAAGACAATTCACTTCTACAGATACTGCTCAACAGAATGTAAGAACTGAAAGGAAGAATGGTACTTTAGCAGATAGTGCTAGAGCAATGCTTAGTGAGAACCATCTTCCAAATTAGTATTGGGCAGAAGCAATAGCCAATGCAAACTATTTGCTTAATCGGCTTCCTACCGAACTGATATAGGGTATGACTCCTTATGAAGCATTCACTGGACACAACCCACACATTGGGTATCTCCGCATATTTGGTTGCATAGCATATGCCCACATACATGATGATCATCGCAGGAAATTGGATGTGAAGTCATGCAAATGCATCATGGTTGGCTACAGTGAAGAAAGCAAAGCATACAAATCATATGATCCCATCAACCGCAAGGTCATTATCTCCAGAGATGTAATCTTTGATGAGGAATCACAATGGAAAACCTCAAATACACAGGAGATAGACGCACCGATTTCAATGTCATCTACAGGACAGGTTGATGAAGAAGAGCAAGAATTGCCAGAAACACCCCAAGTAGAGCCACAATAGCTCAGACGGTCTACTAGGGAAAGCAGACCACCAGCCAGATTAACATATGCTTAGAAAGGCAAAACAATTTAGTTTGAAACCACCAACTATGCTCTTATGACTACCATCATGGCTACAAAAGAGCCAGTGTACTTTGAAGATGCAGTAGACAAGCTAGAATGGCAAACTGCTATGAATGAAGAAATGTTTGCTTTGTATAAGAATAATACCTGGGAATTATGCGAGCTTCCACTAGGAAAGAAGGCCATAGCAAACAAATGGGTATACAAAGTGAAGTACAATCTAGATGGCAGTATTCAAAGATACAAAGCCAGACTAGTTGCAAAAGGATTTGCATAGCAATATGGTTAGGACTATGATGAGACTTATGCTCCAGTAGCAAAGATGGACTCCATACGATTCTTGATATCACTAGAGCGACACTCAGCAAATGGAATGTGTTAAGTCTCCTCCCACCTCGAGGGCCTCTGTCATGTTTTCCACCCAGCCACGGTCTAGACTCTCATCTGTATGCTAGCTCACCCAAAAATAGTAGTGTGTAGGTTTTCCCTCTCAAACCCCTTCTAGCCAGCTTCCCATCTAGATCCTCCCACATAGCCCAATACCTCCCAAGTGACCAACCCTCATGGTGCCATGTGTCCAAGTGGACCTTACCATTAAACCCCTCTTTAGGTTCAACTAATGCACCCTTCCATTAATCACCTAGGCCTAGGAGTTCCCCCTAGACCGTATTAGCCACATAGGTAAGTATTGTCAAGCCCTCATGGTTTCCCCGTTATACCGATGTCACGGTATTATAGTTGACGTAACATTCCCTCCCCCTTAAGAATTTTTATGTCCTCGAAAACAAAATTGGGAAACCTCCTCTAGAGATTGCTTGCCTTTTCCCATGTTGAACTCTCTTCAGATCTATCTTTCCACTTAATCAGACATTCTTTCCATATAGTATGTCGCGTTCCTTTTTCTTGTGTATCTAAAATTTTTTTTGATTTATGTGGTAAAGATGCGGGTTCAATAAGTTCAACTAGGACTTCATTTCCAATGAGATTATCATCATCTCCTAATTTTCTTTTTAGCCTACTAACATGAAAAACTGGATGTACGCTACATCCCTCAGGTAAGGCTAATTTGTAAGCAAGTTCTCCAATCCTCTTAAGTTTGTGAATGGTCCACAATACCTAGGAGACAACTTTGGACATTTACCTATTTTTAGAGATTCTAAAGATTTAGGTACCTTAAGGTAGACTTTCTCATTTACTTCAAACTCCAACTTTCTACGGTGGGGGTTTGCATAACTTCGTGCTCTATCTTGAGCTCTTCTTATGCTATCTTTAGCTAACTTAAGCATTTGATTCATATCCTCAAGAAAGTCTTTGGCCGCTTGAACCTTCTCTTTTTCAAGTCCCACTGTCATTGGGGCTCTAGGTTGAAATCCATACATCATCATGAATGGACTGAAACCTGTAGCTAAATGTTTGGCACTGTTATATGTAAATTCTAATATGGGCAAATACTATTCCCAATTAGTTTGCTGATTACTTACATATGCTCGAAGCATATCCTCAATGATCTGATTGACTCTTTCAATTTGACCATCACTCTGTGGATGATCTACGGTGCTCATATTCAATGAAGTTTCCAACCTCTTAAACATAGCCCTCCAAAAATGGCTATTAAATTTGCGATCCTGATCACTAACAATACCGATTGGTAGCCCATACAATCTATAGATATGCTCCACAAATAGCCTAGCTAATTTTGGAGTTTTAACATCTTCATTGACAAGAATAAAATGAGTTATCTTGGTCAACCGATCCACAATTACCCACACAGAGTTGTGCCCCCTCTGTGTTCTAGGTAGTCCCACAATGAAATCCATGGAGATACTTTCCCATTTGCTAGAAGGAATCTCCAATGGGTGTAGGAGACCTCCTACCTTAAGGCATTCAGCCTTATTGACCTGGAATTTTTGGCACTTCAATACATAATCTTGGATGTCCTTACCTATTCCAGGCCAAAAGAATTGTCTTTTCAGAAGTACATATGTCTTCTGAATTCCCGGGTGTCTAACACTCAGACTATCATGACATTCAAAAAGGATTTGGTGCCTAATGTCATTATCATCCGGGACACATACTCTGCCCTTGTAGAGTAGGTAGCCATCTTCAATAGTATATTTTCTCCACTTGAGTCCTTTATCACCAACCTATGGTGTGTCGCCATTTCCATGCGATTCCTGAGTGAAAGCCTCTCGATTAGTTGGATCCTTGTTTTTGATTGCTTTCCATATTTCAAAGAAGTGAGGATCAAATTCACATTTCCCTTTTAAGGACTCTAAGAAATCATTCTAAAATTGAGTAAAACTCAATTCATTAACAATTGGCATTCAGCTAAGAGAGTCTGCTACCACATTAAACTTCCCTTTCCTATATGTCAATTGTATATCAAACTCTTGCATTAACTCAACCCATCTAGCTTTTCTACCTTTAAGCTCTGGCTGATTACAAATCCATTTAATGCTTTCTTGATCAAAGAGGATCTCAAATTCCAATTCCATCAAACAAATAAGAGGAGAGTTAGGCACATCATGTTCTCCTTGAATCTGAAAGACTCTACTCTCTTTTTCAAACATAATGGAGTTATTAAGATAACTCCTCTGTAAGCTATGCCCAAGACTATACAGCCATTCTCGACCAAGCACTACATTTGTTCGGTCGAGATGATTGGAAATCCAAGGCATCCTAATAGCCTTGAATATCCATCTCTACACCATATATCATGGTGTCCCAAACTTTTTTATCACTGCCCTTCGCCAAAGAGACCACATATTTATGGGCACTAGGACTCTCAGGCAACTTTAATTTCTTAACTAACGAGTAGTTTAAGAAATTATGTGTTGCACTATCATCGATCATGACTCTTACTCTTTACCCCTTAATTTTTCCATGCATCCTCATTAAATCATGAGGACCAAAGGTGGGCTGCCACATTGCCGATGATAGACAACACATGTGGGTGCTATCCTCATCAGTAGACCTCTACCTCAGTGTACTTTAGTACCATTGAGCGGTAACACTTGTACCGCATGTACTTGTTTTTGTGGAGGTCTATTTGGGGCTTTAGCTCCCGCTGGTTTATTTTTAGGACAATTCCAAGCAGCATGGTCTTTGCCCAGACATTTGAAGCAAAGATTTTCTTGCCTGGCCCTTTCATAATCCTCTTTTTTTAAGAGAGGATAATTTTGTGTTTGAGGTTTCTTAGGTGGTGCCTGAGGAACCTCCTTCTTAAAGTGCCCCTTCCTTTTTAAATTGGAAAATTTATTGAACTTTGGAACAAAACCTGTTTGCTCCAAAGTTCCAATTTTGATTTTCCCTGTCGTATCATCATATATTTGGGCATACTAATGGCTTCCTCAAAGTTTTTGGAGAATTTCTTTTACCTCAACCTTATAAGTGTCTTTGAGACCTCACGAAACCCCTTATCTTTTGGAATTCATCAATTCCCTTCAGCTTAAGGACTGCCTCCCTATAATTTGCTATGTACTGGACTAGAGTGTTTTTACCCATAGTGCAATCGTCCCAAGCCTCCCATGCTCTTTCTAATTCATTTTCTAGTAAAAAGTCTTTTAGGAAGGCTTGTTCAAACTCAGTCCAATATTTAGGAATTTTATCACTCTCCCTGAGGCTCATCCACCATTTATAGGCTTTAAATTTCCAAGGGAAAGACCTGCTTCAACGACTTGATTTTCAGGAGGTGTATTCCTGAGTCAATGAAAGTCTTGCCATTTTTGCAAGAACGTATTAATCGTATCTTTATTATGCTCCTTTTCTTCCACATTGAAAATTGGTGGTTTTAAGTCCTTAAGGATGTTCAAGGTTTCTCTAAGTCGAGAGGTAGACCTCTCAACTTGATTAGGAGGAATCGGTGATTTTTCAGTAATAGATACCAATTGAGAATCGGCTATCTTAGTTATAGCTTCAGCTAGGGTTTTCAATGTTTCACTGATAACCCCTAACTGTATTTCTATATTTTGCATTTGAGTTTCAAGTTTAGTGAATTCTGCATACGGAATTCCATAATCACCATAATCAATATCCTCCATTTCTACATTATCCTCTTGAGTTTCAGTTTGTACCTCCTCATGTATTTCCTCTCTAACTATTGCTTTTCCCTTTCTAGCCCTTTCCTCGGCCTCCCTATTCATACCATCCCTTTCTGGAGTTGTCATTTTCAAAATGTATATTTTCCAGAAAATGTAAAGCAAAGCGCTTTATATCAGAGAGAAAAATATGATGCCCACTTCCCTGGTATTTGTTCGATGGTCTTGAATTTGTCTTTGAAGCTGACATGTCCTCTCTCGCTTTTAATTCTTGATCTCTCATCCCAATCCCGCTCTTCTTGCTTCCTTCGATCTCGAATGTCTTGATTCAATTGTAAATCTTTTACTTGAAATCGACGAGGCTAATAAATCTTGGAAAGAAAAGAGGTGAAATTAACTTTAGGACCTTGGATGAAGAGGGGTAAAAAGAGAGGGGTGAGGTGGCTTTCTTTAAAGGCTAAAGTAGCCTTAGATGATGTGGCTTTTTTTTTTCAAAGCCTTGGACCTTTAGAAAAATGACATGGCTTTCTTCTTTGTACGTCTACTGCTCTACAGGTCGACCATTGAACGAAAACGTTGAATCTCCGATCTTTCTTCCAAAGTCTATAAGCCCAAAGAGTATGGATCTCTGATTCTCTAAGAGCGTGGGTAATCAATGCTGTAGCATAGAGGTGACACCCTCTCTGGTCCCACTTGGATGACAATGGCTAAACCGTAGCCTTCAAACGGAGCTACATGACGCACAGCTTCTTCAAATCTGCAGCACAGTAGCTAAGGTCCTGCTCGAATGACGATGGCTGAACCGTAGCCTTCAGACAGAGCTGCACGGTGCACAACTTCTCCAAATTTGCAGCACAGTAGCTAAGAGCCAAAACTAACATAGGGACTCCCGTGACAGTTCCTTGATAGACTCACAACAACGTGCTGGTCCCATAGCCTCGCTACGTAAGAGATTTCGCAAGCCATCCATGGGCACTCTCCACTACACCGAGTGCACCATATCCTTCAAATATGGATCCAAAGGAGAGGATTTGTGGCCTCTTCTCCTCGTCAATCCCTCTCATAAATGAGTCCTTCTTCTAGATCTTTTATAGCTCAGCAAACCGGATTGCATATCAACTTTCAAAGCTTTCGAAAACATGCGGCTACCCAATAAGGCTGATACTTCGCTATGCTCTAATACCAGTGTTAAGTCTCCTCCCACCTCGAGGGCCTGTGTCGTGTTTTCCACCTAGCCACGATCTAGACTCTCAGCTGTATGCTAGCTCACCCAAAAATAGTAGTGCATGGGTTTTCCCTCTCAAACCCCTTCTGGCCAGCTTCCCATCTAGATCCTCCCACACAGCCCAATACCTCCCAAGTGGCCAACCCTCATGGTGCCATGTGTCTAAGTGGACCTTACCATTAAACCCCTCTTTAGGTTCAACTAATGCACCCTTCCATTAATTACCTAGGCCTAGGAGTTCCCCCTAGACCCTATTAGCCACATAGGTAAGTATTGTCAAGCCCTCATGGTTTCCCCGTTATACCGATGTCACGGTATTATAGTTGACGTAACAGAATGTGTATCAGCTCGATGTCAAGAATGCATTTCTCAATGGTTACCTAGATGAGGAAGTCTACATGCAACAACCAATAGGTTATGTTAACCAGGAAAGGAGAATAAGGTTTGCCATCTCAAGAAAAGTCTCTACGGCTTAAAGCAAGCACCCAGAAGTTGGTACAATAGAATCGACAAGTATTTTGCTGATTTGGGATACATGAAATCCAATGCAGATCATACTCTCTACTACAAAGTTCAAGTGGAAGACATTACTATTGCACTTTTGTATGTAGATGATCTGATTGTGACCGAAAAACCACTCGGTAAAGAGCTTCTCCCCTCTCCCCCTTCCCTCTTTCTCTCATGTGAAAACACATTGCAACAATCTGGAAGCTGCTTGAGTGACACATGCGAATGGCTCATGCCTTGCATTGCTCTCACAAGGAGTAGCTTGGAGTGGAGGCTCCATCGACATCTCTTCAACATCCCCATGACACGTGAGTCACCGTCAAGACAACGCGCCAACAATCTGATTCATCATTCCCAAACTTGGTGCAAGTGTTGCAATACTTAATTTTGCATTCTGCTTCTAAGTGTCCACCCCTAGAATAGTTGTTACACCATTTCTCATTGTTGCTTGGTTTCCCTTGAATGCCCAATCATTTTACGGCCTTCTTTAGCTCAGTTTTGAGCTCACTGTTCGTTGTTGGCATATCCTCAATGTCACTATTAGTATCCTTATTCTTTGCCTTTTCCCCTCTTCTCTAGAGTGACTGCTTAATCTAGGAATTCCTCATAAGTCCTAGTCAGATTAACTATCTCTGGCTTGCATAAGTCTATTGGGTGCATCCTATGATCAAGCAAGCTCACATAGACTTACCATCTAGAACAATGCTTAATTGATCTCGATAAGACCTCGCATTCTAAGTACAAATTCTTGGACAAACTGTCCTTGTTTTGTTGTAGCTCCCTTAGCTTTGTTTAGACATCTTCTTCATTGATTTCCTACCTAAACCATCGTAAGAATTCTTAAAACATTGCATATATACTAGGAAAGTCTCCAATTGAACACTGATTGAACCACCTTTGGGAATTTTTGTTAAGGTACATGGAAATATTCCATGTGCTCCTTGTATATTGTGGCACCATTGATGTGATAGACTTGCGGGAAACTCTACAAGTGACTATGTGGACCTTCATCATCATTGCCTTTGAAATTTTGAAATTTTACCTTGATGTTGGTGCTGGACTTATGCTTTTCTACTCCATAGCCAGAGAAATTAGGTCTTCCACTTGGAAGGACCAAGTCACTAGTCTTCCACCTATCATACCTACCTTCATGTGTATGAGGTCATTGTTGACTATCTGGTAGTTGGTTGGTACTATCTTTAGGCCTTAGAGGTACAGTTCAGTGTAAGATGAGTAGGACTTATGTACACTGTGAGAGGAACTCAAGAAAATTGCCTTAGTTGCTCCACACTCCCCTCAGGTCTTTGGTGGTGTGTCTGTCCATCAAAAGCACGTTGCTCTTCCTGTCGATTATTTCTTTAACCCCTCTTCGACCATCTACTCTCACTGGCTTTCTTCCTTCAGATATTTCTTGACATAATTCCTCTAGAATAATAGCCGAGTATGCCAGAGTCATTCTCCTTGTCCTCCAAGTCGGTCTTCACGTTCACATATTCCACAGAGGAAATACCCATCCTCTCAAAATCCAAGCTCTTTGAAGTGAGTCGGCACTCAATGTGGCTGCACTTTGTGACTCCATGTTAATTGATTGGTTAACAATATGCCACCGCTAGTTAGTGATGTCATTTGATGGGAAGTGGCAAGTCCATAGAGGATTATGCCTTGGATCCAAATAGGCCCAAGATAGTTGTAAAAGAATGAGGATAGAGAGTGGTATAAAGGGAATAGGGTTGGCCCGCCCTTCAAAAGGTGACATGTATAAAAGGCCAAGTGGTTGACTTTGGTCTTGATTGTTGGATGTACAAGTTTAGAATACAAGCTCCCTCTTCTCTCCTGAGAGTGTTTTTGGGTGTTCTCTTGTTTCCTTTGTAGTGCCTTTGTGTTTTTCACTCCATCCCCATTGATTCTTCTCTTCTCAACCCCTTCTCCCTCTCTTCTCCTCCCCTTCTCCCTCTCTTCTCCTATCTCCTTTTTCCCTCTTTCTCTTGTGGAAACACATTACAACAATCCGGCCGCTTGAGTGAGACTTGTGGATGGCTCATCCTTTGCATTGCTCTCACAAGGAGTATCTTGGAGTGGAGGCTCCATCATCATTCCTTCAAGATATCCACAACACATGCATCTTTGCCAGACAACACATATTTGCCATTGCTGTCGGCGGGAGTTCAAGGTATGCATTTGCATTGCACTTCCTTTCATCATTTACCCATTGCACATTGTTGGGTGTCAAAACTCACAAAAGACAATGAAGAATGAGGAATCATGCTGAAAATCAAAGTGGTTTTGCGTGTTGACAGTCACCTCTTTAAGAAATCTCTCATTTTGCATTCAAATGTTGTTTTTCTTTCTTGTTTTTTGCATTGAGTAGGTAGACTAGGGAGTTTAGCATCCCCCTATCACAAAAAAACCTAAACAAAAACTTCAAAATCATCAAAAACCAGTCAACAAAACTATGAGTTTCTATCCTCCCCATGACCCGATGCCATAGCTTGCTATCCCATTGACCCATCGCCTTAGGCCTCTATCCCACTGATCAAACAAGCATTGACCCGATGTCATAATGCTATCCCACTAGATTAACACATGTTAGCACCTAACCTGCCACCCTAATTAATTACTGTCAGTCAGCTATCACACTTGTCAAACAGGCATTGACCCGGTGCCATAACGCTATCCTGCTGACCTGCTATGTCACTACTTTAACTTTATCCTACCAGCTTGCTATCTTGCTGGGTCGTTGCTTTAACTCTATCCTATCGACTTGCTATCCCTCTGAGTCATTGCTTGACTCTATCCCGATGGGTCATTGGCTCTATTCTACCAAGTCATTGCTTTAGCTCTATCACGCTGGTCGTTGCTTTAGCTCTACCCCACTGGTCGGTACCTTACTCTATCCCATTAGTCGTTGCCTTAGCTCTATCCCCCCATCTGGAGGGATAGCTCCTGAAACACAAAAAGGAGGGATATAAGTGTAATCTAGCACCTGAAAGTTGGGACCCTGAGCATTGGGAAATGATGAAATTTACATGCAAATTGCATTATTGAAATAAACCCCATTTTGCAAAAACATAGCTGGGGCACTACCCCTGCACCTTGCCAAGACCAATATGACTAATACGTTATGGTTAATGCATTATACAATATGACCAATACTTTCTGGTCTACCAAATGGCACCGATTTCTCAAGCAATGGGAGATAGGAACAACTTGACCAAGATACAATCCATTCCATGCTATGTATGTCAAGGGCCACACCTAGCCAATGAGTGTCCATATAAGTGGCAATCTTATCACACATGTACACCAGCATCTAATCCACCATCGCCATTGTGCACTGGGTGTGGTGTGGACCATCTTTTTAAGGATTGCTCGATGAGAAGGCCATCTAACTACACAAGCCTTAACTTATTAAGTGTTAAGAGAAGCTAAGTGTCATTAGTATCCTTGAATGTAACGATGAGTTTGCAACATAAAGACCTTAATAAAGAGCTTTGTGAACAAGCCAAAAGGTTGGTGCTTTAGCTCTATCCCACCCTATTGGGGCTTTAGCTCTATCCACTCAGGTTAGTGCTTTAGCTCTATCACACAGGGTTAGTGTCTTAGCTCTATCCCATCGGGTCAATGTTGTAGCTCTATCCTCCTAGGTCGGTTATTTCACAAAAATCAAGAAAAGAAGGGATGTAAGTCTAATCTAGCACTTGAAAGTTGGGACCTTGAGCATCAAGAAATGACAAATTTTGCCTATAAATTGCACTAAAATAAAACCCATCATAAAAGCCAAAAGGGGCTACTACCCCTTGGCCTTGCATCGAGGCAGACTCAATCTAAAATTGGGGCACTCTTTCCCACCACGGCTTCCATAGGAAGAGTAGGGTATTATTAGTATGTAGGCTTCCAAGGTTTTTTGTCACCTACAGATATATCGGTGTCATCATTTGTAGTATAAGCATAGCTTAGGACCTTGGGTCATATTCCAGTGAGAGATGTAGACTTAAGTGTGGTAAGCAAACATAGTGCATGCATGTGTGAAAGGGACGTGCATCATCATGATTGGGGTAACGAAGACTTTCACCTTCATTGGGGGTTGAAGGGTTTAGGAGGAGTTTGAGGGCTAGAGGGAGGTTCAGGCTTCAAAAGGAGGTTCCAAGGTTTAAAAGGAGGTTCCAGGGTTTAGAAGAGGTTCCAGGGTTTAGAGGTTAGAAGGAGGATCCAAGGTTCATAGTAGAATACATGGTGGAGAACTCATCTCCTTGTAGATCATGGAGGTCAAGGGTTGAGGGACTAAGGGTTTAGGGGGAGCATAGGAGTGGGAGAGGAAGAAGGTGTAAGAGCATGGGGGTTCCAATAAAATGTATCAAATGTTTAAGGGAGGAGGAGAATATAACCTTCTACGGCTTTGAATAGCCATTGTTGGTTAGTCGGTGGGAACCTTCCAACAATGAGCCCCATGACATTGTAGGGTTAGCTGCTTTTCTCTCTACAGAGGTCAAACTGCCCATAGTAGCATTGCTATGGGGGAATCCCACCCTCTTGTGCTACCTCTCACATTGGATGAATGTGCAAGCTTACAAGCCTTGCAGATAACCCATAAGACAAGGTCCTAAACCTTCCAAAGCTCCCCATAAAACCAATACTTCAAGGGTGATGACACTAAGGCCGTGATCCCCATATCCTATCAAAAATAGAAGGTAGAAGCCATACTAGATGGAGGGCTGCGTGCATGTATGCACTAAGGAGTACTGGGAGAAATGGGGAGAGCCTCCCCTAATATGTACCTACCTAGTGGTGAAAGCTCATGGATGGCACAATAGATGAACCCCTAAGAGTGCTCAAGGAGATAAGGATCAAAGTGTTTGTTTTCACATACCCTATCAAATTTATAGTGATGGATTTGAACCAACAACCTAGTTACCAAGAAATCCTAGGAAGGCCATTCTTGCGTATGTCGGGTTTGGTACATGATTGACACTCAAACAATATCTACCTATGCCATGATGAGCAAGTTGTGCGAGTAGACCTTAAAACCTATAATATTGTGATCGCTTAGGTTTCTATTCATATGTGATTTGTTGTTTTTTTCATGTGTTAAAATTTGAGATTTTTGTATCGTTTGTTGATATTCCTACTATGTCTATATTGGGTGAAAATTGTATGAAACTAGAGTGAGTGCTAGGAGTAAGAGAAGAGATGACATTCATTTTCAAATTGATGTTGAGAATGCTCCTATTTAAAAGAGGAATAGATTCTTTTTAGTAAGTGAAAGTGATTTCAAAAGTCTTTGAAATAACAAGAGAGAGCATATGGATCTATGATTTGATGGCAAGATATGTCCTTCAAATCCAATCTCTTTAAAAGCTAAACAATTCCATGGGCTGACTAATTTTATGAAGTTTTGGTGTGAAGGTGAAAATAGTCTATTAGGATATTGTGAAAGGTTACAAGCTCATGGAGATAATGGTCCATACCCATATCAAACATTGGTTTTTGAAAGAGAAGCAAGAATTAGATTGGGAATCAACATTGCATATCATCTATACACAATCCAAATCCATAAGGAAAGTAATAATGCCAGTCTTTAGAAAGAGAATCAAGAATTGCAAGGCAACATTGAAACATTAAATGCTCACATGGTGGTGCCATCATAGAAGCAATGCATGAGCCAATAGGATCCAGCCCACTGAGACTTTAGCTTGCCTGGGTGTGGGCCCTGTCTACAGAATAGCAACACTAAGTCTTTCTCTTTGAATATCCAGTTCTTTTCTTAGCAATCAAGCCATTTCTTTTGGCAACACTGCACTATGTTGGTAGTATGGGCTGCAATGATTTGGGTCTCACCCAACTGTTGTAATTGTTCCATGTGGTATGTGAGTGACTCATCCAGGCTTAGTCGTTTGGTGACTGTGATCCAAAGGCTTGGAAGCAAGTACTCCATGGGCATTACCACTTCAATTCCATAGACCATCTTGAAAGGGTGAGCCATATTGATACCTTATAAGCTGTTCAAAAAGCCCACAGGACCAAATAAAGCTTTTGGTCCAAATCTATGCAGTTCTTGTTGATGATTTTCTTCATGATTGTTGTCATGATCTTGTTGGAGGACTCCACCTAGCCATTTGCTCGGGCATAATAAATGGTGGATAGCTTGTGGATAATCATGTGTTGCCTCGTCATATTATTCATCACTTCATTGATGAAGTGGCCTCCTTGGTGGTTGACGATCTCAATCGGATAGCCAATCATCATGATAATCTTCTCATATAGAAATTTGGCGGTATATTGGTACAATTGGGGGTCTATCCCCTTCATATCTGTGTAACTCCATGCTAAGACATCAGAAAACATGCTGAGGAGTTCCTTTAGTTCTATCCAAAACTCTAGACTAAGTCTGGTGGTGCTAACGTGGACCATCTGTAGATCATTCTCTCTGCCGAGGTTAATGTCTGTCAAGGCATTTTCTATCACTCATTTCGAGTGTTACAATTCTCTTTCCAAAATCCTATTCAACTTGAATAATATCTACCAAAGTATCATTGACTGCTTTAGGTAAAGGGTTCAGATCATCCTTGACCGATAAATCATCATCTAGCAGCAGTCTTTCTTGAGGAAAATGGTACTTGTTGAGCATGGAGACTACGTCCACCTCAAAGAGAGTCACAATATCAAGGGTTTTTTGAAGGAATTCCTCCTCTACATCATTGTCAAGTCCTTCCGTCATGTTTACTCCTTCAGCTACTTGTGGGCAGATGCGTGTATGAATTGGCCTCCAAGCTTTCAAGGATAACTTCACCTTCTTCTTGCCCTGTCGGATTGTGATCATGATCTAGTCATAATGTCAATTCTGCTTTACATGTGCTTGCCACAACCATGGCCTTGTTGAGATATCAAGCTCTACCCCCGATATATCTCCTGGATGACTATCATTTATGTCACCGCCTATGTTGTACTCGTGGTGTAGTTAGACTACCACGTATGTTTTTGGTTTGGGTTCACATATGAACCACGTATTCTAGGTTTTGACATATAGGGTATTTCCCTCTTCTATTGTATTGTTGTTGTGTGCAAAAGTGAAGAAAGGCTTCACCCTCCAACCTTGTGTCCTCTCTCTTTTGTGTGTTGTGAAGAAAGCTGAACTTGAGTCTCCTATCTCTCTCCCTCATTCTTTACATGGTATCAGAGCCTTGTTCGTGGTAAGGAGCTCAAGAAAGCAAGCCAAGTTTGTGGTGTCCTGGTAAGAGGACCAGTGTTGCTTTCCTATTTCGAGTTTGGGAGCAAATCTCTGCAGGTAGCACAGCCAGAAGTGTAGGAGTGCACTGTTTCAGATTGAGAGGCCCTTCGCGGTGTGGCGAGAGCGCAATATATGCTGCGGGTGAGGGCGAGGCCCTCGGTGACTTTATTTTTTTGATTTGAGGCCATTTCGGGGCCCGTTTTGAAGGTGCAAGTTCTTCGCAGGCACTCAGTAAAAGGCCCTGTTTTTCGCTGTGCGACCACTGCAAGGCTAGTCGGTGGAAAGGTGCCACAGAAATTGCATCGTATGCCTGTGTGCAGAGATATTGGGAGTTGCAGATTCATGCTTGTTGCCTGTTGATGCAAAATCGTCACTAGGAAGTGACTGTGTGGTGAAATACCACTTTCGTCAGTGTTGCAGATCTGCCCCTGTGAGGCTTTTTGCAGAAGTTTTGCTATTTGCCCTTGTGAGGCATTTGCTGTGTTTACAGGTTGCTGTTGCAATTCGTGATTTGTAAAATGTCTGAGAATCTGTCTACCATTGTCTGTGAGAAGCTTGACAAGAACAACTTCCAAGCATGGAAGTTCAGGATGACAAACTTCCTTATGGGAAAGGGAGTTTGGGAGTACATCAGTGGTGAAACTGCAGAACCAGTTTTGGGTGCTGCTCCCACTCCTACTGAATTAAAGGCCTTTAAAGAATGGCATGAAAAAGCCAGAAAATGCCTGTATTGGCTGTCTGTTAGCATTTCAGATTCTATG
The DNA here is from genome assembly GCF_047967505.1 of Dipteris shenzhenensis. Lineage (NCBI taxonomy): Eukaryota > Viridiplantae > Streptophyta > Polypodiopsida > Gleicheniales > Dipteridaceae > Dipteris > Dipteris shenzhenensis. The sequence goes on from NC_141625.1 coordinate 8,698,844, forward strand.
ATTGTGCATATACAGGATGTAGAGACGCCTAAGGAGGCATGGGATACATTGGTGAAGCTGTATAGCACAAATACCAAAGCACGAAAGATGCAGCTAAAGCAGGAGTTGCACAATGTGCAAAGGAAAAATCTGAATATAAATGAGTATTCCTTGAAGGTGAAAGGCCTTGCAGATTCTCTTGCCTCCATTGGAGCACCTGTTGATGATGAGGACTTAGTGTCCGTGACCTTGAATGGTCTTGGGAAGGATTATGCACAGTTTCGGACATCCATTGGAGTCCGTGAAACATTTCCTGATTTTCAGGAACTTATTGCTCTCTTACTGAGTGAAGAGCAAAGGAATGGTGGTTTAGCCACCTCAACTTCTCAAGAGACTGCTTTCTACTCGAATACAGGTAGAGGCAGGGGTAGAGGAAGAGGGCGTTTTGGTGGCCGTGCAGGAAATCAGAACCAATAGCAACAACAGGAAAACCAGTCCTATGGAGGAGGACGTGGTAGTTCTAGAGGCAAGGGGAGCCAAAGAGGCCGTGGTTTATGGCAAAGGAACCAGCAAGTAAATAGCAGCACAGAATGCTATTATTGTGGAAAGCCTGGACACAAGGAGAATACATGCTATAAAAAATAGAATGACATCAAAAGTGGGAAGTTGCAGCAAAGCAACTATGCATCATCAAGTGGGCATGGTGACGACAGAAATGAGCACCTTTTTGTGATGCAGCATATGGTTAACTCCATGTCAGGAGATGCTGCAGCTTGCAATGATGTTTGGTATGTTGATTCAGGTGCCTCTAACCACATGACCAGTCATGGTGAGTGGTTTCATGATGTTAGAAATTTGGATAAGCCAGGTTATGTTGAAACAGGTGATGATACTGCGCACCCAATTACGCAGGTTGGTAAAGTGCCATTGGCTATGCAGGATGGCAAAACGAAGTACTTGGCAGATGTACTTCATGTTCCAAAAATCACTAAGAACCTGGTTTCAGTAGGCCAGATGGTTGAGCAAGGTCTGCAGGTTAGATTTAATCCTGATGGATGCTTTGTTGAGGACTTGAAAAATAAGTGCCGCTTGGTTGCAAAAGGCAACAAAAATGGCAGAATGTTCACCTTGGATGTTGATATGCCTGAGGTGAAAGCTGCTATGTTTGCGCATGGGAGAGGTGTCATTGCAGATATTGAGATATGGCACAAGCGCATTGGGCACGTGAATATACAAAGGCTGAAATCTATGCAAATGAAAAACATTGTTGCAGGTTTGCCTAAATTCAGAGTTGAGGGAATGCAAAAGGTATGTGAAGCATGCCAAATGGGTAAGCAGGCCAGACATGCATTTCCCAAAAATGCTAAGGTGAGCAGAAGACCTTTGGAAGTGATCCATTCAGATGTTTGGACAACCAAAACTGCTTCTATTGGTGGATGCCATTATTATGTGACGTTTATTGATGACTACACTAGGAAGGTGTGGATTTATTTTATGAAGCACAAAAGTGAAGTGTTCAGCCACTTCAAGGCTTTTAAGGCCATGGTTGAAAAAGAGAAAGGTGTGCATATTAAAGTGCTAAGATCTGATGGAGGGGGAGAGTACTTTTCAGAAGAATTTTGTGAATATCTGAAAGAACAGGGAATTCAAAGGAAGTACTCATGTAGGTCTACCCCTCAGCAGAATGGGGTTGCAGAAAGGAAGAACAGGCATATTGCAGAAGTAGGACGGGCGATCCTAAATGAGAAAAACATGCCTGATTATTTTTGGGCTGAAGCAGTAGCAACTGCTGTTTATATTATGAACAGAACCCCCACTGCAGCTGTCCATGGCATGATGCCTGAAGAAATGTATACAGGCCAAAAACCAGATATTTCTCACTTGAAGGTATTTGGTTGCATAGCTTATGTTCATGTTCCTGATGAGAAGAGAACAAAGCTGGATCCAAAGGCAGAAAAATGCATCTTTATTGGATATGCTCTGCACCAGAAAGGGTATCGCTGTTATAACCCTTCCACCCGCAAAATGCAAGTGAGCAGAGATGTTGTTTTTGATGAAATGAGCAGCTGGTATGCACCAACTGTTATGGTAGGAGATGCAGATGCAGGAAATGGGAATGCTGCAATAAATCCAGAGCAGCAATCTCAAGCCTTGAGTGGACACAGAGAGTCCTCTACTAGTGGATCTAATGCATGGACAGGGAGATTGAGATCTAGTGAATCGTCACATGGCAGTCCTGAGAGTGTTGTGCAGGTATCACATAAGGGAAAAGAAAAAGTGGACCATGCTCCAGTGTTTGATGTGTCTGCTAGTAGCTCTCATGTTGATGGAGAGTCAAGTGGCTCTGAAATGAGCCTTGATGAGGAACTTGGGATTCCTTCTGTTGTTACACCTGGTGCAAGGAAAAGCAGGCATGATTTAAAGACTCCTGCAACTGATCCAGTTGTACGGAGGTCCACTCGTATTAAGTATCCAGTTGACAGGCTGAGATATGATGGGTATACAGCACATCACTATGCTTATATGGTCAAGGTTCTAGAGGAGCCAGAGCCCACATGTTTTGAGGATGCAGCAGGGCATAAAAATTGGGAAGCAGCTATGGATGAAGAGATGGCTGCCTTGGATGCAAACCACACTTGGGATTTGATGCCTTTGCCTCATGATAAGAAGGCTATTGGCTGCAAGTGGGTGCTGATGGGTCTGTTAGCAGGTACAAGGCAAGATTGGTTGCCAAAGGTTTTGCACAGACATATGGAATTGACTATGAGGAAACTTTCAGCCCAGTTGCAAGGATGGCAACCGTGAGAGCAGTAATTGCTATGGCTGCTGCAAAGGGATGGTCTTTGCATCAGATGGATGTGAAAAATGCCTTCTTGCATGGTGATTTGCAGGAAGAGGTTTATATGATGCAGCCAGAAGGTTATGAGGATAATTTACACCCCAATTTTGTATGCAGGTTGTGCAAAGCCTTGTATGGCTTAAAACAGGCGCCGAGGGCATGGTCAGACAAGATAGGGCAATATCTTGTCACTATTGGATTTCAGATTTCCAATTCAGATTTTTCACTTTATGTGAAAAGGACAAACAGAGGGATTGTGCTTATAGTCATCTATGTTGATGACTTGATTATTACAGGTGATAGTGATGCAGACATTAATGAAGTGAAGCTGCTGTTGAAGCAAAAATTTGAGATGAAGGATTTGGGAGAGCTGCGTTACTTCTTGGGCATTGAGGTTATTAGATCCCCGAGTGGGATATGGCTGTTGCAAAGGCAATACGGTTTGGACATGCTGTCCAAATATGGGATGACAGGCTGTAAGCCTATCTCTGTTCCATTGGAGCAGAATGTGAAGCTCAATGTAGAGACAGGTGAGCTTCTTGAAGATATTACTATGTACAGGCGCATATTAGGTAGCTTGATTTACATGACTATAACCAGACCAGATTTGAGCTATGCTGCTGTGGGGCTGGTGAGTCAGTTTATGCAGGCACCGAGGAAGCCACACTTGGATGCGGCTAGGCGCATACTGCGGTATGTGAAGTCCACATTGCATTATGGACTGTTTTATGAAGCTGGGTGTGCATTACAGGTACATGGATACACAGATGCTGACTGGGCTGGTAGTGTCTCAGACAGGAGATCTACTAGTGGTTTTATGTTTTCCCTTGGGAGTGGTGTCATCAGTTGGAGCAGCAAGAAGCAGCCAACAGTTGCCTTGTCGAGCACAGAGGCTGAGTACAGGGGTGCAGCAATGGCTGCATGTGAGGTAGCTTGGTTACGAAAGCTACTTGCAGATATGGGACAGTCAATTCATGCAGCAGTTGTCATTCATTGTGACAACATTAGCAGCATCATGCTTGCTAATAACCCAGTTTATCATGCTAGAACAAAGCACATTGAGGTGCATTATCACTTTGTGAGAGAGAAGGTTCTAGCTGGTGAGATTGATCTTGTCTATGTCAGCACTGAGGAGCAGGTGGCTGATATTTTTACGAAGGCATTGGGTACCGAGAAGCTTCGCAGATTTAGGAGCTTGATTGGTGTACGTGCGATGGATTTGAGCTTGAGGGGGAGTGTTGAGATATCAAGCTCTACCCCCGATATATCTCCTGGATGACTATCATTTATGTCACCGCCTATGTTAGTTGTACTCGTGGTGTAGTTAGACTACCACATATGTTTTTGGTTTGGGTTCACATATGAACCACGTATTCTAGGTTTTGACATATAGGGTTTTTCCCTCTTCTATTGTATTGTTGTTGTGTGCAAAAGTGAAGAAAGGCTTCACCCTCCAACCTTGTGTCCTCTCTCTTTTGTGTGTTGTGAAGAAAGCTGAACTTGAGTCTCCTATCTCTCTCCCTCATTCTTTACAGGCCTACCAAGCTATATTGGGTAGGCACTGCTGATATCTTCCATGCAAAGGATGACTATGGCAACCACAAAGGTTAGGTTCGCCACTATGATCAGAACACTGCGAAGGAGGCCCATCGGTTGTACATGCCATTGATTTGCCATCCTTACCACAAATGGCACTGGCTCTTGTCAGTTGTACATGCCATTGATTTGCCATTTTTACTCCCATAGATGGCACTGGCTCCCATCCAGAGAATCCCAGTCGTCGGCGCATATCATCAGATATAATATTGACCCTTACCTCCATCGAGGGGGACGAGCATTTTCTGAGCGAAATCTTCCGAGCGTCCGAGCGAAGGAAAAAAAAAGCTTCCAACTATGCATAAATATGGCAAAAATCGATCAGAAGAAAACATAGTTTCACTTAGAAATATGCAAAGTATTATAGCAATGCCTATTTTATACAAAAATCTTTAGGTGAATCTATAGGAATGGTGAGAGCATAATGGGATGGCTTTTGAAGAAACCCACATGTAGAGTAGACTTCTCTATGAAAATTCCCTTATGATCCTTTTTACAACTTTTACTTAATAGGGGGTGACATTGAAAACCCTCTCTCAACCTATCTTCATGAAAGAGTTTCTTCAAAGAAAACTCATTGAA